>NW_027114076.1:64904-72745 GCF_000696795.3 Halyomorpha halys
AAATTGCATATGATAGGTGCATATATTCCATCTATGCACATTCACTTTCACTTAAGTTATAAACAACTTTTAACTGCACGCTCAGAATTTCGAATTCCCATTTGATTAAAATAAAAATATAAAATTTAATGACACTGCGAACTAAAAAAAAAAAAGTTAAATATACTTGTTTATTAACGTTGTACTGACTACATCACATATTTTATGTTATTTCTTCATATTTTCATCTAAATACTATCTGCGTTTTAATGAAAACGAGATTTAAATTGAAACTATTTCTTAAATAACATCTCTAATAATCCTAAATTAAATTTTACCTAAAATTATGTGGATGATAAAACTTTATTTAAAATTTTTTTATGAATCAAATATGCCAAAAGGTGGAGTTAGGAGAGGTAAAATATAAAAATTATGGAACAATAAAATATTAAAAAATAAATAAGTAAATAAAATGAAAAGTTTGCATCTAATTCAAAACCTGACCCACGTTTAAAGAAAATTATAACAATAATAAGCAAAATGACACAAGGATCGAAGCCGAAATCTTGTTTATTATACATTATTATATCTGAAGCACAGGCGATATTGATATAGTTTACAATTTATTTATTTAGTGAATTATATATCAGAATATATTTATGACTACAAGATAATAAACTTCCCGGGGAACAGACCTACATTGGAATGCAACAGGATATTCAAAGTTGCAGTTTAGTATTTCAGTCCAGCCACTACTGAATTGTCTATCTTGCAGAGCACGTTTCACTTGGATTACCTCTGTACAATGATACAACAGCAATTTCAACAAATAGAACAATTTTCAAACTTACTATTATAAATTAACGATAAATTTTAAATAATAGCAGGAGTGTAATAGTAACCCGGCAGAAGCGTCCTACTTGTTTTCCCCTAAGAGGTGTCCCGTGAGAATTCATCTCAAGGTAGATAATTTGTACCATTGCTTTCTATATAATTGGATGGGATAAGGACAAAGATCTCTCAGATTACTTTCAATACATTTCTAAATTTAAATTGTATATTTTCTATAAAGAATCTAGAATTCATAAAAGATCCAAGATCTTCTCGCCTCGGCTTATGATTTAAAATAAGAAACGCAGGAAGTGCCCAGGTGAGCAAAATGCTTAAATGAGAAAAAAATTTCACGTTAGGAGAGTACTGGTGGGAGAAATTCCATGTTTTACCATTGCCAACTAGGAAACTATAATCGTTTATAGTTTATAAAACTAAAACTTTGCTCCCAGCATGACCATAATGCTCAATTATTATTATTAATATTATTAACCTTTTCCGGGTTTTAAAAATAAGATAAATTACTTTGAATAACATTAAAAAATGAATGAATGTTATTGTTTACATTTCAATTATAAATCAGGTATTTGAAAAACATATTAAAGAAAATTCTAAAACAAAGAAATATCTCCTAAACAAAGCGTTAAAAAACATATTGTAGTAGGATAGTCTGAGTGGTGGTCAATAAAGGTATATAAATATTAAAAGAAAACTATTTATTGTTAACCAAACTTTAACAATAAAAACAACGCCCCACTTTGCAGGGCTTCGTCAGGGCTAAAGTATATAAAAATAATTAATAATAACAACGTAAGGATATATACATTTAGGTAGACTGGAAACGAGTTACTAATAAATATAATCAGGTGTGATATAATATCTAAATATAGATCTACACTAATAAATTGTAGGAGACTACTCATTTAGTTATAAATTAAAATTAGTTATAAATATGGTAAAGAGGTAGATGTAAAAGGCAGAACAGATAGGTAAAGTAGATACGGTATAGGTGAGGTATAGTATGTAAAAGGGAGATATTGATAAAAATGAATAATAATCACCTGTCAAAATGGAACACAGAGAACGACTGAGAATAAAGGGGGAAGTCAAGTAAAGAAAAAAGGGTCCCTACTTCCTAGGAGGGGAAAGATTTTTTGTAAATACTTGTTTTTTTATTTAGCTCAGACGAAGTCCTGCAAAGTGGGCCGAAACGTAGATTTACGATAAATAGTTTTTCTTCTACTTTTTTGATACCTTTATTGACCGCCACACGGACTATCCTCTTACAATCAAATTCATACGGTAAACTATTTTAATCAGTAAAAAACATACTTTCATTGGAAATTTTCCGTTTTTTTTTTTTTAGACCCTTAATCTATATTAATCAGTTGAGACACTCAATCATACAACGCCCTGTATACACAATCTTTACTAAGGCAGTATTAAAAATAAAAACTAAATTCTCGATTTTCAAAAATCTACAGCATCTTCAAATCAATCTTTCAATAAACAGATACTAGATTATGTTAGTTCATTTTAACATATTCTGGCAAGTGAAGGAAGTAAAAAAATAAAATTACAAGAAAAAAAATTTAATCAGGAATATTGGCAAAAAGTAAAGGGAGGGGGGGAGTTGGGTGAAAGCTAGAAAGATTATATCAAGAAGACCCTGGCTCAGGGCTACCAACTGACAGGTGATCACTCACTCCGACAGAATTGGATAAAGCTTGGCAAAGTTTCTCGGTCCACCGCAGTTGGCAATACTGCAGGTGATTTTTTTTGGGGGGGGGAGAGGGAGTATACAATTTTTGATATTAAATTTTTCAAACGATATCAAAATAAAGTCAATTCTGTTTCTTTTTTTTAGGTACAAATTCAATACTCACTATTATCAAATAATATAAATATAAAATTAATTTCACAATAAAAACTTAAATAAACAATATATTCTAAACGTTGATCAGCATTAAATAAAGTAGTTGTTAATTTTAACAATGATATATTTCCATTATTATTTAAATTTATTTTCAGTCCAAACGAATGTATTTTCATTTCTAAAACTTCTTCCTCCCATAAACTGATATACATAAGAATGTAAATAAAAAAAATAACCAATAATTTTTGGTAGAAATGTTAAAGTATGATTGCTAAGTGTTTATGTAAAAACATATAAATTTCAAAAATTGTATGCAGTACTTTATCCAACATTTTGGTAATGATAATTCTTATCGAAAGAGTCCAATGAATTTTCATCATTTTTTCCTTAAACGATAATGGATGAAATTTGAAAAAAAAACAAACAAAAAAACAAAAATCAAGATTGTAATAAGTAATATATAAATTGTAGTTAAAACGTTTAACGTTCAGTTCTATAGTTTAAGAACGTTTTTGTTAAATAAACAAAATTACTAGATACTTTAGCGAAATATTATTAATATTATTAAAACCTCATTTAAGCCCTTTTAAACTACTTTAATGAGGCTAACTACTTTAAGACCTAACTGATATCAAATACCACTAAATTTTATATTCATATATTGAGTTTAATCAAAATCGTTTTCAATAAAATCAAGAAAAAAAATGTGAAGAATCGATTAAATAAAAGTGACACTTCCCTTAATTCGATTTTTATTCCAAAATGCATCTATTTATTTCAAAACATTGAGGTAGTCTTTATTTTTTGTTTAATGGCCAGTATGCATGTATGAGAAATTGTTCAAAAATATATTAATAATTTATTTATTTGTTTATGGGGCAACAAATAGAGTTAGCCTGTGAAATAGATAATCAATTATAGTAATTTTACAAAAATGATGAGTTACAGATCGTCCATATGAACTAATAACAAATAACATACCCAAGATGGGCTATGCACATTTGTCAGAACAAAACAGTAAAACCAAAATGTCACTTAATATTTAATAATAATATGTATAAAAATAATAATAAAAAATAAAACAAAACAATAGCTATACCTCCTAATGGGACGAAAGGTGTCCAGCTCTAAGCCAAAGGTTTTGCGTTACATATATAAAAACCAGTTTAAGGTACAATCCTGAGGGTACAGACAGAGATACAACAGATATCGGCTAATATTGCTTAGCTTAACAATCCTCCAGGACTGTTCCATTACAAGCTGGACAAAGCTTCTGTGGGTCCTAAGTATATTTGTGTGGATCGACATTTAGAGTAATTGCATATTTACCGGAAAGTCGTAGTTGGGAAATTATTCTTAAGAACATATTAAGACTTTTTTTTTACATTAGTTTAAGGTTAAAAAAAAATAATATTACCATACATTTTTATTTTATAGATACGTATACATTTTAATTGAATGATAAAATGTATATGTATATATTTCGATGAATAAATGTAATTTTATCGACGGAATAACAACGATACTGTATAGAAGGAGATCCTAAACCAGATGTGGAGGCATCCGAAAATAGCCTTCATAGACTACCTACTCTCCATAAATATCCAACCAATATAATGAATCTCTATTCTGCACCGCGTCCAAACACCGGGTTCGGAAACCGTTTGAACTGACAGAAATATGTTGGCTCCCGGGTCGTCCACAATTTCTGGTTACGGAGCGTGTTCCCTCGGCGGTATAAATCTCCGACGATGTCTCAATCCCCTAGAGCTCTTTTAAATTTTTATCTTAATCTCTTTTTTTGGCCTTTTAAACTGCCCTAAAAGCATTTAGAAGGAGCTAGGATTGGAGTCATAAAGAGATTGGTAATGCAATCAGAATAGCTGTTAGGAATGCAATAAGTATAAATCACGTGGTATGGAAAAGATTAAAATAGAACAATATTTTATTGATTAGAACTATAGTAGATACCGAATAACTATAAATTTATAGTATATATTTATCTAGCTAATGACGAAACAACTAAAGTGTTTATTTTTTCAAAATATAGTGAAACTTCTACATAACGGAGAAGATTTTTTTAGTCCACTATATGGAGGTTTCCGTTAAAAAGGGATTAGTATAAAAAGAACAAAATAATTAATTAATAGAGTAATTTATATCATTATATCATCGTCATTTAAGGTGTACTAACTCGTAATCCAAAAAAAACAAAACAATAATATGATTTTTATTCTTATTAACAAAAAAGGATTATTCTAGAGATCTCTGGTTTCAATCATTGCTTTTTTAAATACACATATAAGTTTTTCTTACTTCTGATATTTTAAAAAATATTTCTAGAACGATGTACTGATATTTTTAAAATTTTATAATAAAATAAACAATTATCATCCTATAAAATGAAGAGATAGAGCAGAATAAAACAATCAAAACAAAACAACTAAACAACCTTCTTGTTTTTTTTTAATAATAAATATAACTTCTAAATAATGTTAATTTTCTCACTAATTTAAAATAAGAATAAAATAGATAATTACAAAAATATATACACACTAACACGGAATATGCTATGTAATTTTTATTTTATTTAATTTTTAGTTAATGCTATAATCTATTCAGCAGAAACCAAAACACAAAAGGGTAGTATATACCATTTTCCTAAAATAAGTGACTCACGAAACATAGTTCTGTACATTCATATTTTAGGAATTTTGTCTTTTACAGAGAAGTGACCAAGTGCTGATGGAGAATAAAATTGGTGACCGCGTCGGGAATGGAAAGGTTCGGGCATTAAATATGTACTTTTGTTGACCAATGTGCAGATTAGTAATTTTTATTTTATTATTTAGTAATTACTTTCTCAAGAAAAGTCGTTAGACGAGTTCATCAAACAATACCAATAAGAATGGAAATCTCAATATCAAATATTATTTCCTCAAAATATTTTAGTTATATTGAACAAAGTTATATTTTTTAAAACATTTTACAATATAACTTTCCGAAGTTATAAAGGAAAAATCAAATTTAAGCTGTCGTGAATATTTAATTTCCATTCAAGTTTAATTTTTTTTTTTTAAATATTTATTTTGTAAACAAAATATTATTATACCATATCAAGTACACTCAAAGTAAAAGATTTATAAGATAGTTAAAAATAAATGATGAATTGATTACCAAGAAACCAAGGCCACAGGATAAAAATCACCATTCACTTACCTGAAACATAAAAGAAAAATAATTATTATCATAGTTTATAGAAAAGTATTATAAAAAAAAAAAAAAAAAGACACAAATTTGATATTTGAAGAATTAAATTCTAAAAATTAATTAATATGATTATCGACAGCATTATTTCAAGTAAAGAAACAATTAAAACAATAATATATCAGCAAAATGTTTTCTAGGCCAATTGCCTTTACAGTTGATAAGGGCAATAAAAGATGACAGTTCGCACGTCGGATACATGTAGCAAGCAGTTAACGTGACAATAACTTCACTTTCACAATAGGCGAGTGAAATAAAGTGTCACATTAGTAACTTCGCCACTGTAGGGACGAGGGTTCGGTTCTGGCCTGGTCGGTTTCCTTTTATTTCGTAGCGGTCACAATGAACGAAAAACTCGACCATCCCCCTCAAGTTGAAATAAAGTGGTAAACTAATCTCCCTGTTTTTTTTTTGTAATCTCTCCTAAACTTTATTTAGAATATATAAAAGACTCATATCTAACACCTAAATATAAGGACATATACAAGTAATTTGGCCCATCCTTTTCCACAAGGTATTATAAGGGAGTTGGCTGGGTCCGCTGAAGACAGATGTAACAATATTGGCCCAGGAGCCGCTGTCCGGGGGTACTAGAACGGGGAGGGACCGCTTTATTGGGTGCCTCCCCATGTTGAATTGCCAAGAAGGGGATAAAAAAAAGAAGTAGCTTCAATTCCATTTATACATACCATTAACTATCACAGTATAGTCCCGATAATAAATACAGTAATATTGGAAACTATCATGCACTTTACAGCCCGGCAGAGCCTGCGATAATAGCAGCAATGGGTGAAAACTGTCACCGTGTGAACATCAAAAAATAAACCTTAATAGTATTTTTTTCACTTTCAATGCTAACAAACACCATAGTAGATATAGTATGTACATGTATATGAAAACCTAGATATTACCATGCTATTATTACGATACCTTTGGAAATCCTTTCTACCGAATGGACTTCCATACTCTGGTTCTGAATCGAGTATTTCAACTCTTGATAATGAAACTACGGACTAATAAAGCTCGAACTATTTCAAAGACAAATCTAAAACTATTAATAATGCTATAGTTTCTCACAACTTTAAATAGTGCTAGGTATCTTTGTTAAGTACAAGGAACAGTGAATACCTAACATACATACAATTGAAATATCTATTTGATTAATGATCCTACCAGGCTGAGGGTACTGATACACGTAACAAAGTCGGAAGACTAATCACTCGTGACACACGCTAATTACTCAGCGAGCGAATAATTAAATTAATTAATAAATACACCGAAAAGGCTCAGCCTCATACCCCAGGCCGAGGTAATTATGTTATTAAAGCTTAATCATGGCATCAATTACTAATTTGTCTGCTTTAATGGCTTCGCAGATTGAAATTGATGAATCCTTTAGTAGTGTGTCATCTGGGCTGAATTGCCGAACCGTCCAATTGTCTACTAAGATACAACTTTGGTAGATTTTAAATTATTTTTTATGTAATACTATCACATTTTCCCCCAGTTTTCTAGATATAGTTTTCAACTATTTATTTTTTGCCGACTCACGTTTCAGGTGTTCCATCTTCCAAAATAAATTAGTAAAGGTAGAGTTCCACAAACTATCAAAAACTTAAATAAAATAGTAAGCGGAAAAATTTAAAAAAATTAATTACTAATATAACAAAGATTAGTGAACTCATACATCAAAATGTATATCATAAACATCTATTAATTTAATTAACTAAGGAGACATAATAAATATAATTTAAATATGTAATTCTTAGTATGATAAGGAAACAGTTTGTATACCTCCATTTTTATTTGCTGTCACTCTTTCACCCTTACATTAACTGTACCTCCTTTGTATCATTTTATTTTGACTCTGATGAAGACCTGCATTGTG
>NW_027114076.1:73436-78601 GCF_000696795.3 Halyomorpha halys
AACATTATTAATGACAAAGAAAATGCAAACATCCGATTTAGAAGTTCTTGTGTTTTTTCAATATCTATAATCAAAGCATATATTTACTCTGCAGATGTATTAGATTACTTCAGACGTATAATTAAGACAAGAAAAAAAATATATTTTAATAATAACAGGTTGGAACGTATTTGTCTATCCAGAGATGGATCAAGATTGCCAAAATGGAGCATTGTAAAGAGATCAGTGGTTGACGTCATTGGGGGGAAAAGATTGTAAAAAAAAAAAAAAAAAAATAAAGGCCCTAAAGATAAAAGAGAAGTGGGCCCATTGAAATACCCTACGGTACACCTCATCCCACGTTCAGCACAATGGACCCACTCGTTCACTTCAAGGGCTTTACTATAGAAATATGGAAATCCAAATGTGAAATCCTTTTCAGCGATCGGACTGTCGACCGTATTAATTGTTAAGAGTTTTTAATCTTTAAGCCTACGTTATGCCTGTGGTGACATTGAGCAACGACAGTTAGTGCCAACTTATAGAAGCTTCTAGTCTTTTTTTTAACGGAGATTGTTGTCATATTAAACTTATTTATACAAGCCAAAAAACATTATCGGAAACATGTAACTATCATTGCTTTGTACCACATCAAATGTCCATCCTAATTCCTAAAAATCTTCTATTTTTTAATTCATTTTTTTTTTTGAGAACCTGGGATAGTTAGTGATAAACTAATTTTCAAAAAATAAATTTTTTCTTAATCATTATTAACAAAACTTAATAATAAAAAATAATTCATATGATTTACATTTATCACACATCAAACTATATCAAACGAAAGTTCAGACTAACAATTCAAATGTTTAAAATAATAAAGTGAGGAAAAAAAAATTTTATTATTTATAAATCGGTCAAATTTGACCAAATCTGGACTCGGAAAGAAGATCAATGCAAATTTAAGGTAAACAAAAAATAGATATTTGAAAATAATAGGACTTCCTGTCAAAATCATAATTATTATTATTAACATATTTTTTAAAAAATAGAAAAAAGGAATTACTTGACTAAGAATTAAGGATAATAGATATCGGTTTTTTTAAAAATTAAAATTACAAATCTTTAATGCACTGTTTCAGTACATATTATTAATAAATTATACTTATAAGAGACAAATAAAAAGTTTGATTAATTTAACCTATTTATTTAATCAAATTTGTATATATCAGCCTTTTTATATATAAAGTTCCTCATCTCCTTTTGGAAATGGAACGGAAGTCTATAGAATACATGTAAGCCTCTTATATCCTATGAGAAAATTCATTTTCTATTGGTGAAAGATATGAATCTATAATATCTTCCGTACATCTTCCAACGTGAATTATAAGATAAATCTATATATCCATTTTTTTCAATAACATACCATTTCATTCTTAAAAATTAAAAGTAGAATTTCACATTTATGTTATTTATTTCAATTGTATCATTAAAACAATAAACGAGAGAAAATTATTATTAAAAAAAAGTTAATTGTTCAACTTCTTCTATCACACTAGATAATTCGGACATAATCCATTTAATTGATGGATTCAGATTTCATATGTATTAAATAACGTCAGTTAAATTAAATAAAAGAAAATATCGTATTGTGTTTTATGAATAATTTAGTTAAAATTAGATAATAATATCTTAAAAATAGTAAAACTTAACTAAAATACTTTTTGACGAATAATAATTAATTAGCCGGAGGAGTAAGAATAAGAAATATTTTTTTTAAAAGCAATATCACACCTGAAATGAATATAAGTGAATATGTTCGTGTAATATGTAAGGCCAAAATACACGGCATTAGTTTTTAAGGCTAAAACCCAGAAAGGTCAAGAACGCACTCAAGTCTCAAGAGGTTCTTGCGTTCTTCACTCGGGCTAAGGATTCAAAAGGTAGAAGAAATCTTCATGAAGCAGGTTTAGTAACAAAAAAAAATACAAACATATATCAAATTTACTATAGGGTTTATTCTTACAAACTTGAAATTTTTAACGTCCTCGAAACTTCGGAGAACTTTAGAATATACATATTTTCTGTACATGCCAATCAAGAATTTATTCGGATATTTATGCGGAAGTAAATTGAAATTGAATATGTTTAGATAATAAATAATTACTATTATTAAGAAATTTTTTTTTTCTTTTTATCATGAAGTATTCGTTATCTTGTAAAATGTATGATTTTATTTTGAACAAAAATATTTCTGAATTAAAATTATCTTTTCCAACTAAGCTGAAATAAAAAGTTTTGGTGGAGGTATTTTATTTATCTTGGCACAACCTCAACCCAGATATGTAGAGGTTTTTTTTTTTTTTAAATATGGATTTAAATGATTAAATTCTTTATAAGTATGGTTCCCATGTCTTATTTAAAACTTAGTCAACCAGTTTTAAATGGTGGTTTGTGGTTAAATGTTTAGTTTAAAAAACACACCTTAGAACTCAAAATGTTGACTCATCTAACGATTATCTTTTGAACTATATTTAGCTAGATTTTCACCAAACAAAAAAAACTTCTATCATCAATTCTAAGTGGTCGCATTCATCAGCAGATATTATAAAAAATGAAAGACTTTTTGATGCAAAATTCGGCTGATTTGAAGATTTTTTTTTTTATATATGAAACTATATTTTTATTTAATGTAAACAATTTTTGTCTCCTTTCTTTTTTTTTTCTTAATACGTGTATTGGGATATATCTCAAATTCAAATTAACCTAGAGTTCAATTTGTGCCATTTGATATAACGTTCTTTTGATACAGTAAAAAATTCGGTGATTAAAACTGGCATTTGAGCATTGATGGAAGAAAACGGAATTCATTTTTGGAAAGAACATTTTTGAAAAAGGACATAAATTAACTATAAATATTAAATAAAAATTTTATTTGTTGACCTGTAATTACTGTTACTGTAATTACTGAGAATTTCACGGTTTTGTCAATGATAAACCGTAAATTTGGTTCATGCTCAAACAGGGAACAAAGAAAAATCTTATTATTACTATACTATGGATTTATTTTCTGCAACAACAGGACTCCCGATAAATGTACTTGACTTGTTAAGGAGGAGAATAAGGTTTTGACACTACCAATTATTTATATATGGACGTAAAAATATTTCATTGGATAAGGAACGTCTTCATCACCCCCTCTGAAAATAAATAAATATATATATTCTTAGTAATATATAATTGAGGAAAAGTGAAATGAAAAATTCAAACTGAAATTCGCTGAAATTTCCAACTTAATCATTTGAATGTGTCAGAGAATCACAAACGCAATAATTTTTTTTCAAAAGTTACATCTGTGACAGAGTTACATATAATCCGAAACTGATAGAAAATATTTACAATTGGTTTCAACGCCATCCCTCAATATTCAGTGTGCTGACATCATATCTACTGGTTATGACGTTGGACAGGAATGGAGAAATCAATAGATCGTTCCGAATAACGCTGCCATCGCCTGGCCAATCTATAGATATTGATATCACCAAAAGTCTGATAAAACACTTTTCAACACGTTGAATTAGTTCAACGTCAATATTTACTAGAACTCACAAACACACTGTACTGGTTAAAACGATCCGTTAAAAAATAACATTCCTTACACAGCAAAGGAAAGAAAAAAAAAACTTCAAAGGCATCACCATTGTACAAATAAAGGTAAACACCTAGGAGAAGATAGAACAAAAACACTGGATCAAACAAAAAAACATTTAAAAGTAATTTGACTTTAGACAGCCCATTTAAACAAATGAAGTTTTCTATTTATACTGTACCAAATTGTTTATATTTACATCAAACCAGAACTGTGATCAAAATTAGAACAAAATAAACTCAAATAAATATTCCTCAGTGTAACGAACTCGGCTAAAGGAACTACTTTGCTTTTATGAAAACTTTATACGACTCAATAATTCCTTATTTGAAGAAAAAAATAAATCATTGTTTATAACAGAATAATTTAATATAATCATTTATTTAATGCGTTGGAGGTTTAATTTCAAATATAAATTTTTTAAACATAATTATTTTAATTTTTAAAATAAACTATGTACCAAATTTATTGAAAAATTATGCAGTTAATCAAGAATTTGGGGTTATTTATTTTACAAGGTGAAGTTGACCATATGAAACCTTCCTTTGTAAGAAAAAATCGAGTTATAAATAATAAATGTTTTACCGCCTACTCTTAAGTATGTCTTTAATTGAAAATATTTTATGATTAATATTAATTTTACTAATTTACTAAGTAAAACTAATTATAACTAAAAATCATGGGATGCGTAAGCTTTGCATTAATGATGATTAATTTTTTTCTTTTTATTGTTTAATATTACATTCTATCTTATGTGTATAGGAAATTGTAATATGAATCATAGAGCTCATTCACACCATGTTTACAAATATATAAATTAGATTATAACGAAATAAGAAATTGAAGAACAAGTAATAATGAAGATAAATGAAATTAAACTTTTTTTTTTATTTATTTAATGTGATTTACAACTGTACAAATAATAAATACAATAAGTAAATATGTTGCATGTTTCCTAAACACTTGAAAATCTTGGGAAGGAACCATACATTGGTGGTACTTCAAGCATTAATTTAAATTAGGAGGTCTCGAGGCCATCTTCTTTTGAGACGCCTTGGAGGATTATCATGGATTGTTATGGATGAAAGATTAAGAATTAATGGGTTAGGATGGGTAAGCAGTTTGGAATGAAAAGACGCATATCTGTTTTGGGCCTGCAACGAATGGGATGTTAAGGCCTTTGTGAATGAGTTTTAAATTAAACTTAAAGTAAAATAACAACTTAATCACAATCATTCCTATTTACAATATTAACATTCAGTCTGGAGAACTCCGAACCAAGCTCTTCCCCCACTTATGGAGGAAAGAGTAGGACTCCGTTAATCCCGGCCTTTCTCCCTCGACTGGTAGTCAGTAGAGGATAAGTAAGGGCGCTAGCCGCAAATGCTCAGTATAGGATCTGGTCATTGCCACAACTCCAGCATAGAATTATATAGAATAGTTCTCTAGGCGGGTAATGCAAGGTAAGGGATTGTGGTGGAGAATTAGGATGATGAGTGAGCTTCTCATAATTTGGATTTCTATAAATTTCTCATAATTT
>NW_027114076.1:78651-79984 GCF_000696795.3 Halyomorpha halys
CTCGGAGGATTATTAGAGATTGTTAAGGATGAAAGATTAAGAATTAATGGGTTAGGATGGGTAAGGAGTTTGGAATGAAAAGACGCATTTCTGTTTTGGCCCAAATCTGTAACGAATGGGATGTTAAGGTCTTAGTGAATGAATTTTAAATTAAACTTAAAGTAAAAGAACAACTTAATCACAATTATTCCTATTTACAATATTTAAATTCAGCCTAGAGAACTCCGAACCAAGCTCTTTCCCCCCACTTATGGAGGAAAGAGTAGGACTCCGCCTTCTCCCTTGACTGGTAGCCAGTAGAGGATAAGTGAGGGCGCTAGCCGCAGATGCTCAGTACAGGATCTGGTCATTGCCACAACTCTAGTATAGAATTATATAGAATAGTTCTCTAGGCGGGTATTGCAAGGTAAGGGATTGTGGTGGAGAATTAGGATGATGAGTGTCTCATAATTTGGATTTCTATAAATTTCTCATAATTTTGATTTAATAAGGATTGATAAAAATGGGATATTAAGGTAATGATGAAAGGTAGTATTGGTTACATTGAAAGGAGCTTTGCTATTGTTCGAAGGAATTTGGACTAAAAGGATTGGATAAAAATTAATGACTGAAATATCATTTCGCAGAGTAAAAATATTTACCACATTGCAGGCATAAGCATTTAGAAAACAAAATGAACTTCGAAATACGGCTTTTTCGAGTGTATTAAATGAAATTTCCGACTCAATAAATAACAGGAAAAAATAACATATTTAAATTGCCTCTGTCAGAAAATACTTATTTCGAAACAATATTTATGTTATTCATAATATTTTTTTGTGAAAAAATGCAGATTTATGCATAGTCACCGTTGTCTAAATATTTAACTTGACCAGCTTCGTGTAAGCCCAATATATATTTGAGCCTTTTAGTTCTAATAATTTCATTGAACATTATATTGTGCTTACTTTTATTTTGCAACAGTTCTGGCTTTAAGTTTTCAACTCGCCGTTCAATGTTTTTTTAACTTCACGATTTTAGTTTTGAATTCGCGGAGAGAGTAAAATAAAATTTTACACGGTGACCACTAAATTTTTTTTTATTATAAACAGATAATACAATTTTAATAATAAAGAATGATAATGAAGTGATTATGTCCAAATTGTGCAACTTGAATATAGCACGGAATACGACCAATTCTAAATAAAAACAAAAGTTTTTTTTCTAAATATTTACCATTATTCAAGAAAAGAAGCGATATTTTAATCTAGAGGGCTTTGTATTTTATCATTTTCCTTGATAAAAAATTAATAACAGGAAAAAATATATCATAAAATAAAATTATTATAAAAAA
>NW_027114076.1:80194-81468 GCF_000696795.3 Halyomorpha halys
TATTGGTTACATTGAAAGGAGCTTTGCTAGTGTTCGAAGGAATTTGGACTAAAAGGATTGGATAAAAATTAATGACTGAAATATCATTTCGCAGAGTAAAAATATTTACCACATTGCAGGCATAAGCATTTAGAAAACAAAATGAACTTCGAAATACGGCTTTTTCGAGTGTATTAAATGAAATTTCCGACTCAATAATTAACAGGAAAAAGATAACATATTTAAATTGTCTCTGTCAGAAAATACTTATTTCGAAACAATATATATGTTATTCATAATATTTTTTGTGTGAAAAAATGCAAATTAATGCATAGTCACCGTTGTCTAAATATTTAACTTGACCAGCTTCATGTAAGTCCAATATATATTTGAGCCATTTAGTTCTAATAATTTAATTGAACATTATATTGTGCTTCCTTTTATTTTGCAACAGTTCAAGCTTTAAGTTTTCTACTCGCCGTTCAATGTTTTTTTTTTAATTTCACAATTTTAGTTTTGAATTCGCGGAGAGAGTAAAATAAAATTTTACTAAATTTTTTTTTTATTATAAAGAGATAATAAAATTTTAATAATAAAGAATGATAATGAACTGATTATGTCCAGATTGTGCAACTTGAAAGTAGCACATATTGTGTGAAATGAAGTTAATTTGTTACAACTCTAAAAGCTTTAAGACAGTCTGTAGCCCTCAGCACAGTAAAGAAAGTTACTGCAATCTATGGTACTATCTTCGGAATACGACCAATTCTAAATAAAAACAAAAGTTTTTTTTTAAATGTTTACCACTATTCAAGAAAAGAAGCGATATTTTAATCTATAGGGCTTTGTATTTTATCATTTTCCTGGATAAAAAATTAATAACAGAAAAAAGATATCATAAAATAAAATTATTATATAAAATTTAATCTTTAACATGCTAACTTCTAGCTTTGAGCCCGAGTGCCACACAAAGCAATTTTCCATCTCCTGACGGAAGCTCTCCTGTGGTTGACAAAAGTCATTAACCGAGAAGTAACCTCATAGTCTTGAGGCAGGAAGTCTAGACCAGGTCATTTAGGTCACTTATTGCCTCACCTAGGTCAATTAATTGAACGTCCATCAACTCAATCTCAGCACAACCCAGGTAATACGAAGTGGTCTATTTAATGTTCTTTTCTTCTCAATCATTATTAAAATTTTCATGAACGATAATGAATTCATAATAATAAATCAAATAAATGTAACCTCAAATTATTTAGTAAAATTTTACAATATTTTTTATTTTATTCTACAGC
>NW_027114076.1:83827-84711 GCF_000696795.3 Halyomorpha halys
GGCTTTCTACACTACTGTAAATTATTGTAATCTTAGTCATAGTATGGTATTTCTAATCATAATCATTTCTGTTAACAATGTCTTACTCAATTCTCCTCAGTTATTTCTTAGAGTCCAATAATTACACCATTAAGAATAAATAAACAGAAAAAATGTGATTAAATTGATTCACACTTTTCCTCTTCTTCTTTCCCGAAATATTGTAAGAACTTTTACAAAGGACTGGAAGCTTTAGGATTCTGTCTTGTTCTTTCAGTCCGTCCTCGACAAAGGTTTAACTCGATCATTTTCTTTGGAATAATTTCGTTTAACCCTCTGGAACAGCTTCTGTCAGAAAGCAATTTTAAACTCTAATAATGATCCCCCCCCCCCCTCACTTTTAACAATTTTTCGACTGGCTTTCCTTAATCATTCTTGTAAGACAAATGTTTTTTCTTTTAATGCCAGACTAAATTATAAACATTTATATTGAAGGAATCATTAGATATTTTTTTAATTCAGTTGTAAATTTTCAGTAATTAATCTCAGTTTAAATTGTTATTTTTTATTTAGTTTCATCTTGGCGAAAGGACTATGGTCATAATAAAGAACTTTATTTTAAAAATTATTTATTGAAATTTATAATTATATTCACATAAAAATACATCTAGTAAATGTGATGTTAAATTACAATGTTATGATACAGATATGTAGAAAAACTACCTATTGCTAGCACTCTAATAACATTTCTACATTAGAAGGTCTCGAGGCAATCTTTTTTTCAAGCAACTAGGAGAACTGTCAGAAATTAAAGATGAAGCAACGTTACAAACTAGTGAGTCTGTGTGATTAGAGAGTTTATTATGGAAGGATTTATATCTAGTTCGGGCAAGATCGATTTCACA
>NW_027114076.1:84761-86628 GCF_000696795.3 Halyomorpha halys
ACGTTACAAACTAGTGAGTCTGTGTGATTAGAGAGTTTATTATGGAAGGATTTATATCTAGTTCGGGCAAGATCGATTTCACATGGAACATTAAAGTCTTTAAGGATGACTTTATATGTGACAATGTAGGGAGAATTGGGGATTTTACTAAGGATTATGGATTGTAAGGATTGGATAAGAAAGGAATTCGAAGGTTTTGCGGAGCCACATAGCTCAACTCCGTATGTCCTTATTATAGCCATGGATAGTCTTTTGTAATGGATTGGAAGTTTAGTCTGTTTGTCAAGTAAGTGTTGAAATAGTCGGAATCGACGTGTAGTTTCCTGTCTTTTCAGTTTTGTGTGAGGATTCCAAGTTACTCGTTTGTTGAAAAGAATTTGAATTTTATATGACAATTCATATAAAATTAAATTAAAAATCATTAGCTAGGATGCTTAAAAAAGAAGCCTAATTCAATATTTTATTAAATTAATTAACTAATTATTAAGAATTTTAAAACTACGAAAAATGTATTTTAGGGTTTAGTGTAGTAGGAACTACTTATTAAAATTATTTGCTGGTGTATGTCCTAAGAGATGGATCTAATGCATCGGACCCATGCAAAAATGCTGCTAAAAATATCTATTATACACAATTATATATGTGTGTATATATACATATATACCATCTTTCATTAAATATGTTTTAATATTTTATACTCCCGACGTTTTACTGAAGCCTTATATCGAGAGAGCTTTTAAAATTTCCTCCATGAATAATTACATTCCATATATAAGCCAAAAGAAAAAAAAAATTATCATCTTAACGCTTCAGGAATTTCGAAAAAGGCGAGTCAAAGCTAATACGGCTGATGTCAGAGAGACGACAATATAACATTTGACTTTGGCAAAGCCTTTGACAGCCCTCACCACAACTTCTCAATAAACCATAATCCTTTAATCTTCCCTCAAACATAATTAACTCTAGCCCGCTCCTGTCCCAAATATTCAAACATCCCAGTGGAATTTCAAATAGGACCGTTTCTGCCCAGTGAGTAATTCTAAAAGGAAACATTTTATCTAATAGTAGAGTATAATTAGAGAGCGAGAGAGAGAAAGAGAAGGAGAGAGAAAAGAAGGAGAACAAACAGGATACCGCATACAAAAAAACTGGGAGCATAAGTTTACTTGAATGTTTTATTTTCCACAGAACTAATGTTTTTTGGACTCCTTTTAAGTATAACTTCGAACCACCTTTAACTTATATCTATTCAGCTTATCGGGTTATTTTTAGTTCAAATTATTTTTAACATAATTTAAAATATAATTATGATAAATTCTTCAATACTAAATAAGGGTTTGTTCAAAAAATATATATATGTTGATTTTGCTTTTATCCGGAATGCCATACGTCTGCTAAGTTTCTTCAATATAGTCAAAAACAGACTCCCACCCCCAAGTTGAAAAAGTTTCAATTACACTTTAATTTTACTGATTTAAGGGAATAACATTATTCGGAGATTTGTATGCTACCTAACATAATGATAACACGACTAAAGCATTAACGAACCCGAATGTCCGATGCCGATACTACCAATCGCAGTCCCTCAGCTAGTAAGAATTTGTATACGGGTGGAAAACAATTATTGGACCAAGCCACTTCAATATTCGTCAAAGAAGAAGACCCTGGAATGCCTGTGGACGGAAGACGCGCAGAAGACTGTACATAAATCATTAAAATTTTAAATTTATTTATTAGCAGTAGTTTGATGATGGATATGTAACATTGAACTGCTGCTGCACACCTGTATTGCTTATAAGGCACGAGAGGGAGGAAATAAGTAAGTTCTACATTCATCCGTCCAGTGACACCCGTCCAAACCAAAATC
>NW_027114076.1:87159-91699 GCF_000696795.3 Halyomorpha halys
TATATATATAATGTTCAAAACTATTTTTTAAATCACTTTTTATGTTTTCGAGGCAAAGGGTCATGAAGAAAATATATTTCCATACCTAACTTTAGACAGTAGTATTCCGTCCATACATGCGTTACCTACTTAAAATGCAATTTAATTTTTTTTTTAACTACAACTGTATAAGTATTTGTTCGTAATTATGAAAAAGTTGTTATAAAGCTGCACAGCATGGCTGATAATTTTATTTCAATATTTCACTTTCGCGTTTTTTTTTGTTTTTTTTGGACCAAGAAAATGTATCATGAAATAATAATATGACTTACTTTTTCGTAATCTATCAATAGCTCGCTGAGAACACACCGTGCTTAAATACAGATATATGGCTTATCTACCTACGTAAAAACAACAATAATTATTTAAAGGGCCAAAAAACTCACATCCAGGAGAATTAAAAGAACATGGATAATTAATTAATTTTAATCCATGTGAAATAATTCTAAAACTATGAAAGTTTAGTCTTCTACAATCGCTTCAAAGTCCATGGTACACGGAATTCCATCCGAGACATTGCGAGCGAGCGAAGATCAACCCAAATTGGCCTTGCGATCGACTTGTTGGCCACCTCTACTCTAGAAGGATAGTAACTTACAGCCTTAAGAAATTTTAAGAAGGCTTGTTAGATAAGTTTTAGACGAATTTAAAAAAAAAATCAGCCTTGTAATTTAACAACACCGATGCCACTATCTTGTATAAATATTAGCTGAAGAGTCGTTAATCGAGTAACGTATTAAGATTACACAAATTCGAAAGATTCGTTCTTGATTCAGATGATTTATCAGGCCATAACGTATTTGTACTAAATTTTAACTTGATCGAACAATCAGAAGTAATGTAATATACCATAACAAGTATAAATAATAAAAGCTTAGCGAACCTGAAGGTTCCATGATGATACTACTAATCGTCATTTATTATTAATCGACGGACGTTTACACGTGTTTATTAATATTTAACCGATCCGTTAGTTACAATGCTATAACCTGAATTGTATTTACCGTGTGCAGTTCCCTCAATTCGGCGTTTTGCAGCTTTCCAAACTCTATGGTTAACCTATCCTTTTTCGGTTCGAATATTTTATTTAATACTTGATTTTCGAAAACCTTAAAGAGCTGTGTGCCCTTAGTGTAAGAGGCCATGTTTCAAATCCATAAAGAACAGTGGGAAGGTTAATAGTTTTTTAAATCCAAGTTTTATGTTTTAGGACAGATGGCGTGAGCTAAGCAATTTCGAGATTGAAAAATAACAAGAATTCCCCGCTTTTTTTTAAATATTTATTTATTGCTATTTACAACTGTATATTATAATACATTTAGTAAATCTGATCTAAGTTAAATTAGAGTGTTACAGGCGTGTAGAGAAACTATCCGTTGGTAGCACTCTAATGACATTTTACAATAGCTGGTCTCGTGGGCATCTTCTTTTCAGGCGCCTAGGAGGAATGTCAGGATTGTAAGAGGATGCAAGGTTAGAAACTAGGGGGTTTGAATGGTTAGGGAGTTTATAATGGAAGGAGTGATATCTGGTTCGGGCTAGACCAGTTACATAGGGAACATTAAGGTCTTTATGTATGATTTTATTTGTGACAAAGTAAGGAGCACTGAGGATTTTACGAAAGATTTTGAATTGTAAGGATTGAATACGAGAGGAATTCGAAGGTTTAGTGGAGCCCCAAAGCTCAACTCCATATGTCCAGATTGGCCTTATTTCAGTCATGTCTTTTGTAATGTGTAGGAAGTTTAGACCGTTTGTCAAGTAAGTGATGTAATAGTCGAAATCGACGTGGAGTTTCCTCTCTTATCAGTCTTGTGTGAGGATTCCAGGTTAATCGTTTGTCCAAATGTAGTCCAAGGTAGCGGATCTGTTCGACAGGGGTAAGAGTAACATCATTAAATGAAACTGAAGGGCAGTCAGTATTCCCCGCTTTAAACTAGCTTTTATTTTCTCATCAGTTTCATTTTTTCTAGTTGCCGTATAACGTATTTACTTGTTCAAGTGTATTTCCTCGTGTATTTCACCGAAATTGCCTCTATTTCTATTGTAAACCATATATTTGGTTATTTGTATTTATTTCGAGACCTAGTTCCTTACTACAGTTTATCAACGTAGTTTTATTGATCTCAAATTCCATATAAACCTTTCCAACCATCCTAATCCTTTGGTTCAAAACCTTATCTAGTTTCACCCATCCCTACAGCCCACCTAGAAGGTTGAAACGGCAGTGACCAAAAGACTTATTGTAAAATAAAACATGGACACTTGGAGTTCTGGCAATGGTCAGATTCTCCACTCAAGTTGAGTGTTTGCGGCTTTAGTGCACTTGCTTAGCCTCCACAGGCTCACTGCCAGTGATTTGGCGAGAGGGATGCGCTGGGATCTTTTGAGCTCTGTTCTACCCCCCACACGTGGGGGATAGAGTGTGCTCAGGGATCCTCAGGTCGATTATGTAAATATTGTATATAAGACTGTAAATGTGACTAGAGATTACATAATTACTTTATTTTATTTATTTATTTTTTCCATGCACATAGTTTGATTATGTTCATTTTCTTTATCCTTCTATTTGTATATATTTTAAGAGATATTTTATATATTTTTATGTACTTTTTTATTTCTTTCATTTATTTATTTATTTTATTTTAGTATGAATGTGACCATTCATCACTATTACCTATTGCCCACAATAGTGTGGCAGATTATAATATCTATCAATTAAATAAAGTTTTAAAAAAAAGAAGGTTTTATTGAGTTTTATAGTTTCCTTTTCCTGACCCGATAATAAAAAAATATTATAAAACACAATTTATCACATAGAAACTAAATAAAAGAGCATACTAAAATAAATAAACCACGACGCACATTACTACATTATTTGGAATTACCTTTTAAAAATGCACACAGTATTAAACTAAATGAATTTAAAATTACATAATATCAGGGCATTTTGGGATAACAACAATGGATTTGTACGTTGTGAATAGACCATTACCAATAGGACTAAATTGCATTCTGCGAAGCCGTGTTTGAAAGGCCTATTTACATTAAGCGGTGACCTTTACAAGATAGCGTACGTAATACCTTTTGATTACCTGCTCAGGTAAAGGTTACAGCCATTGTCTCGATAGGGGATGGCTCGCGTGGGCTGGGTCTTCCGGAAGGTGAGCGAAAACGCCAAAGTCCGATGATAAATGGAGTCCCAGCATGGCTTGCGGAAAATTAAGTCTATGAGGCGTTGAGGACCAGAATGGACCAATCATAATTATTTAAAAAAAATATCGAAATTAAATCCTTAAATTCCTAAAATGAAAGTACAGATTTAAAAAATGTATTATAATCCCAATTTTTACAATATGGGATTGTCCGCTAAGGGTCTCTCACACAAAAATGCGAAAGCTATTTTTCATTAATTACATTCTATTTTATCAAAGAAATTTTTATTTAAATAAATTTAATGCTACTTAAAATGGTGAATATTGTAGAAGCACCGTCCAGGTGGCGGCAAAAAAAAGGTACAAAAATAGCAACAAAAAAACAAAGTATATTAGTAACCGACGTTTCGCTCAACTTTGCAGGGCTTAGTCCAGAAAGTAGAATCAATCAAGAATTAGCACTGGAAAGTGGGGCGAAACGTTAGTAACTATTTTCTACTTTCTTTGACTGCTACCCGGACCATCTTCCCAGAATCATCTCATACCGTTAATTAATAATCTACCAAAACAACAAATAGTCGAATGTGATCGAGTCAAATTAGATATCTAACTGTAACATTAAAAAATAAAACAATGATTTTTTTTTTAATTGTCTAGCAACATCACGTGTGTGAAAACGCACGGAATTACGCATCGGATTCAGGATGAAATGGGAGTTGGAAAAAGTTTGTTAATTACTTTTAGCTAATATTTTAAAAATTATTGTGTCTAGCAAATTTGTTCTTTTTTTTATTGTTAGTTCGGCCTATGATTTATTATATATTTATAACACCCTAATTTTTTAGGTCATTATTAAAATTATTATTAAAACATTAATGGACACGAATTGTAGCTTACACAGAACCCATAATACTTAATAAGAATTTTCTATTGCCAAAACTTAGAAAAGAGGAAATGGTAGGGGCTATACATAACCCATGTACTATCAAAAAGTAATCCAGGGCCCTGTTTCATAATGAAAGCTAATAGTATTAGTAAATAGTACAAGTGTAGAAACTAGTGTGGTAATAATACTAATACTTATTTTTTCATGATAGGGAGGACTATTAGTGAAATTACAGGAATAAAAAAATACTAAAGTACAAGTTACTATTGTACAAGTCAGTGTAATTGAATTAAGATAAATCTACAAGACTAATAGTATTAGTTTGTACTTTATTATGAAACAGGGCCCAGAAGGCTTTATATTGAAGAGAATTTTATAAATTTTAGCTTTTATAGATATATCTAAGTTTCCAATGATAATTATTTTTCATATGTAGGATTTTTTTTTAAATTACCTTTAT
>NW_027114076.1:92275-92854 GCF_000696795.3 Halyomorpha halys
CCCATATTATATAGCAAATTGAAAAATTAATTTGATTGCGTGATTAAATAATTACAAATTTTTAGATGTTTCTAAAAACTTATAATTTTATAAAAGAAAAAAATTAACAGAATTGAGCCACCACAACCAACCTATGTCCTCTTGAATAACCGAACATGTCCATACTGAATAAAACTAGCCCAAGTTGTATAAAATCCAGCCCCTTTAGAATGAGATCTTAAATTGTTAATTGTTTATATGTTACCCAAAATCTCAAAATTAGATCCAGATAGTAGTCTTCTTAATAAGATTTGTTGCTCTTGTCTTTGATACTAGTAAACAGCAATTTCCCGGCAGTAGAATTTATTTTTAATTTATAAGTAATGTAAATAATATACCCGGCTTATTGTGTATAGCATATTATCAATTTATATAAATGATCTTTAATTTTTTATACTTTTCACATATCGATATCGATGCATTTATGAGCCTTTTTTTTTACTTACGCAAATTTTTTTCAGGGTCGCCCCAAATGAAATAAATACGTTATTATTACTATTATTACAATCCATGTAGGGTCTTAGGTTCTTCATTTAAGTC
>NW_027114076.1:93949-97314 GCF_000696795.3 Halyomorpha halys
GCAAGGAAGTGAATGAAATGGGAGCTGGAGAAGAGCCATAGCAGTGGTTACAACGACCCTTCAGACGTGAGCGATAAAACTCCAGGCCATGGAGAGACCTGTTGCTGCACCGCGGTGCGAACTTGCCGGCTGGATGGTGGGCCATTTCCCAAATACCCTATTAGTGCTGGTCGCCTTTCATTATCAGAGCAAACACTTAGCATGTTAGGGCTCTTTAGTGCTGTAAGGTTCAGGCACCTACTGAATATTAAGCTCCCCCTCGTCCCACCCTCAAAAAGTTAATTCACTCCCTAGGCCTACCGCTAATGGAGGAGCCGCTTTCCTCCGCTTCTTCAACGTTTCCCCACAGGTCGTTAAGTGCGACTACGTCATAATTTAAAAGCAGTTCCGAGTGTCATTTGCAAAGTTGTAAAGCTCTTTGTTTATTTGTAAGAAAAGGTATTAAAACAAAAAGTAATAAATAAGTTAAGAACACCAGTCCGCCATATATTTGAAAAATATATTCGTAGAGGACAGTTGGTACCGCTTAGAAGTGCATTCAGATGTCGTTGCCGAGCGTGCTACAGGACAAATGTCTGCCATAGCACTCTCATGGCTGCAGCCTCACTGGTTCAAATCCGGCCTCAGCAGGTTGATTTCAGTTTCGTGGTTGAATCAATTTCACTGAATCAATTTCGTCTTCCTACTTTAGCTATAATAGGTTGGTAACCGTCATTCTTGCCCTAAGTTGTAGAACATAGAAACATTAAACTAAATAAAAACTTAACTAAACCGAAATTAACTCCTTCATACTACATTATTTACATTAACTACATAATAATAAGGGAATTGAAAGAGATGATCATAATCAAAACCTCATTTAATTTAAAGATCGAGCCCCAGTAAATATTCATCATCAAATCCGTGATAACTTATAAAATAAAAAGAGATGGAATCAGAAAGAAGTTTATAGCAAAACATATACACCTTTATTAACTACTTGTCCAATTTATTTATTGTCTATTTAGTACTACCTATTTACTTGTAAATCTGAAACACCCCCTTCTGCAGCAAAAAGAACATAAATAAACAAAAAGTTATTCATGCCGACGTTTCGACCTGAGTTTCAGGTCTTCATCAGGGATACTATTATACTAGTTTTTTTATGTAATATTGTAAATAAATATATTTTAGTTTCTATATATTTTCATATAAAGCAATTAAAACCACACACCACCCTGCCACGAAAACCGTTAATCAATTATCTTTTTTTTTATACTATAATTTTTTGATATAATATTTGTCTAATACTGAAAAATAATAACTTCAAAATACTCCAGTTGCAGTTAAATAATAAATTAATTTGGCTCTCATTTTTCATTCACCTTGTTTTGCCAAACTCTGTAATTAAAGAAAAAAGTACACACTAAAATAGTACATTAAATATGTCATTAATTAATTTAACACAAAACTAAATCATTTGTAAGTTTTAACAATACATTAAAACATAACTATAATAAAGACTAGAATTTAGTTTATGATCTAATTGATATCACGAGGCTTATAGAAGTTAAACAATTTGAACTATTTTAAGGCATTCCTCAAGGGGAGTAACTTAGTACCGCATTTAGGGATCAATACGGAGCACTCTGATTTCACCCTAACATTCAAATTTTGAAGTGACGAATATAACACTATTTAACGTAGTAAAATTGTAAGATAAACTTTTTTATTTTCCAAAACTTTATTTATTGATAGATATTACAATCTTCCACAACGTTGTTGAGCAATATGTAATAATGATGACTGATCACATTCATACTGAAATAAGAATAAAAATAAATAAATAAATGAAAAAAAGTACATAACAATAAATAAAATTTTTCTCTAAGCAGATACAACCAAAAATATAAAGAAAATGAACATGATCGAACTATGTACATGAAAACAAAAAATAAATAAATAAAATGATGACCGGTCACATTGCACGTAAGGTAAACTAATACTCATTACTAATACTATATATATAATTTAATAAGGCTTAAAATCTAAAAATAAACGATGGCCATTTTGAAAATCTGACATTTTAATTCATATAGCACTCGTGGGAGCGGCAAAATTGAACATTTTTTTATTGTTATTTTTAGAACATTTATATATTTAAATTCGTTGACAAAAATTAATTCAAACTTCCAAGTACGGAGAAATTCCAGTATAATTTCCTATACTATGGTCTAGTCAAGAAACTTCCATTTTTAAATTCTTTTAAAGGTTGCTAGTTATTTCCGATTCGGTAAAAATTACCCTCCAAAGGATACGATAAATCTCATATCGACTATACCCTAAACGTATAAACGATAATTCAGCGAGTCCCGTCGATATCTCTATTTCCACCCGACGACACATTCAGTTAACCTACACACACTGCTCTGAATATTTCAAACGGACTGGAACTAATAGGCGTTCGGTTTAAATTTTCGATTGTGTTAGTAATCGTGTTTCGGAGTGCCGGAAACTGTTCTTTGACAACGTTAAGTTGATAATCTCTATAATATTTAAGCTCAATTAGCCGAAGTTCGAGGCTTTAAGAGTTTGAACCAGCTTAATGGACGGAATTCAATGTGAAGTCAACTTTAACATGATAAGAGACTTTATCGTAATATATTTTCACGGGCAGCAAAATTATTGTCCAGATCGTAATATATTTCACAATCAATACATATGGAGAAAATAAAAGTTTGAATGTTTTAGTTTTAATTACATAATTAAATTCCAAAATACTATACTTCATTTTCTTTAAAACATTTAGATCTTGTTGGAAAAAACGTTTTCTTTCTACCGAAAATTAACTACATAACTCGTTTATTAATTTTTTTTAAATTTATTAATTGATATTTATAACTGTATTTACGTTAAAATACATCTAGTAAATATAATTTTATATTATAATGGTATGATACAGACATGTATAAAAACTATCTATTAGTAGAAATCTAATAGCATTTCTAAATTATAAGGTCTCCAGTGTTAAAATAAACTATAAAAAAAATATCTTATTTCGGGGAAAATGATTTTATTTCTCATTTTGTAACAATTTGAGTGGCATCTTTATCTGTACTGTTGATTAGCGAAATCGTTTCCAGTAATATTATGAATTTTTTTTTCTTGAAGAAGTTTGTCGGGGGGGGTGCGGTCAGCAAAGAACAACATAAATAAACAAAACCATATTTATTTATTTTATGCCGACGTCAAGTTAGAATTTTTTTTTTGTTTTTGATGAATAAGAATTTTACTTTACTTTTTAATTACCTTATTATTAATTTTCTATTATATTTTACACTTTTCTGTATCCCCACACATTTGCTATATTTTGTTTCTTAATCACT
>NW_027114076.1:98954-101279 GCF_000696795.3 Halyomorpha halys
ATTTGTTAGGATTTATTTTGATTCTCCAGTTTTTACACCATTCTTCAATAGATGTTATGTGTGCCTGTAGTGTTTGTGATGCATTAGTTGGGTCGTTGTTATCAGAAAGTATACATATGTCATCAGCGTATGTTGTTAGGACTGTGTTAGGGTGGGTTGGGATGTCAGCTGTATAAACCGTATAAAGAATGGGACCTTCTAGTTCTAGGTAGAAGATACTACCTTGAGAAATTTTTTTTTTTTATTAAGTAAATCAAAACTTGTATCCTTTTTTGTCTGAACACTTTTTATTTAAAAAAAAAAAAAGTATTGAGACAAAAAAGGATACAAGTTTTGATTTATTTAATAAATAATTACCTTGTCTCAAGAAATTGAAATAATAAAATTAAAAAGAATTTTTTTATAATCAACATAAATTAAACATTTGGAGGATTATTTTGCCATATATGTCAGGTGTCTGTAATCATCCATATGCCAATGATCTTTTTCTGTTACTTGTTACCATAAAAAATTTAAAGATGACATTTTATGATTGGCCTTGAATGAAGTATCATTCTAATTCTTTTTAGCTCAGGTTAAGATCAATTGATCTAAACCGTTTCACGACCCCTTGCCTCACTCGATACGTTTATACGATTATACGTTAAAATTTACAACCTTAAACATTGTGTGATCTCCAACAGCTTTAAGATTTCCAACTTCAATAAATTATTACATCTTGATGGTATGTGGGAGTCGATACATTTTAAAAATAACTCAAGGAACGAAATGGAAGGCGATCAAGAGGTTTAGGAAGAGGAAGCAATATAGCAGGCTCATCCTCCAGTATCTTGGTTTATCGCGAAATGGAAAAGGGAAAGGAAAAGGAAAGAAAATTTACTGCTATCTTTATGTGCTCAATATAAACATAAAACAAACTAGCAAATCTAAAATATGAACCAATGAATATAAACAAAAAGGGACAAAGAACGAAACCCATATACATTTACGTATTTATATTTTAAATACCAAATGATTTATAACAAGTCATCTTGAAAAAAACAAGTATGATTTATAAAAATTCGGCTGGTGATAATAAAAAATCCTGCTAAATAATTTAGTACACTTGCAGGTAAAGTATATAATTAAAAAATGGAGTATTTCATAAAAATATGCTTGATAATATTGTAAAACTTATATTGGAATTCTGTAATGTTCATTTTAAATTTCAGGGAATTATTTACTATTATAAGTTTCAACCAGAAATTTAAAAGAAACTTCATAATATTTGGATCAATATTTTATCGCATTTTTATGTTGAATTAAAATAATGTATGCTTTTTTGCTGATTGATACGCATATGTATTTACACGTATATGTACATGCATACACGAAAGAATACAAGAAATAAAAAAAAATCAAGATAAATGCCATCTTTTTACTTACAACGAATTAAAAACAGAACGATTTGTATAAAAAGTTAGCAAACAAGACCTATTATAGAGGTAAAATCATTTTTATTATTTTCATAGAGGTGAAGTTAAAAAAAAAAATATATTAATATAAAAAATTACCGGAAATATTTTTGACACTATTTTCCAAATAGAAGTTGCAGCATTACAAAATTTCCGTGACTATGAAAAATGGGAGTTAAGGTAGCTTTCACACATGTTATGTAAACCATAAACCTGCCCTTCACAAGACGATGACAACCGTCTTTAACAGGTTGTACAAAACCTCTAAAAAGGACAGGGTGTGCAATATAAAAAAAATATTCAAGGTTCATATAGAAAACATGCGATTTACAAGCAAACACAAAAAGATTGTGATTGTACAAGATTGGAGAAAAATATGTATAAGTCAGTTTATGGTTGTAAACCGTACAGACTCTAGATAACCCCAAAGAAAAATACAAAATAAGAAATAAAAAAAATTTCCTACAGGTTATCAAATAATAAATAAACAACAAATTTTTATTGGATGTTTTTTAAATAATTGAAATTAACACTCGGTAGCTGTTGAGTGATAAATAAGATCAGAAAAATATGCATAAATTATCTAAAATATTGGTAAAATAAAATTCTTATTGAGATAACTAGTTTTTAAATAAATAAATTAGCATTAAATAATTAAGCTCGGCGGTCTAGAAACTTCTCGCTTCTTCAAAGTATAGATCATAAAAGATAGGAGTGACTAGCATTTTATAACACGAAAAAAGTCATCTTTTATATTATTAAAAACTAACTAAAACCACTCAAAAATGTAGCAATTTCTTTAGTATCATAGACTACCTAATTATTTTCAATAAAATATAATATTGATGGATTAATTAAAGTCAGGTTAGGT
>NW_027114076.1:102503-104693 GCF_000696795.3 Halyomorpha halys
ACGAATGGATTGAAGCGGGACATTCCTAGATCGCAGCTCAACGGAAAACCTTCTTTTATGAGGGCATCATGAAGCTTGTACATTGATGGACCAAGTGCGTTGAAAAGAAGGGTACTATGCCGAAAAATGAGTACTAGTAATTTTCCTGATAATTGACTTACCCTCGTAGATAAGTCCAAAATAGACCTTATTAAAGTTAAAGTAGATCAGTCATTTGTTATAGATTGGATACTTATACCATATGCCTAATAAGTATTAGTAGAAATAAGGTGCAGTTTCCACTTTTTTTAGTCTTGAATGAGGATTCCGAGTTTGTCGTTTGTCCAGTTTAGTCCATAGTAGCGGATCAGTTCGACAGATGTGATTTAGAAAACATAATGTTTGATCTAGAAAAGTTTTTGTAATTTATTATTATCCTGCGAAAAAACAAATAATTATTATAGTTTACTTTGTTTTTTAATAATAATAATAACAGTTTTAACTACTCTAAACAAAATTTAGATACTAATTTCAATTTCGAACAGAAACTCAAATTATTTGAAGACTACATCGCAACTATACCGCAACAACAAATTAGTAATTACCATTTGTCACACTAAAGACCACTCAACTAAGAAGAACCTTTAATTTTCTCATCGATTTACTGAAGCCCAAAGAATACAATTACTAAGCTCTTTGTACTTAGGAAATTGGAGTTTCCACTAGGGTCTGCGAATTTCCACTTTTCGTCGAAGAATTATGGAGTTGACAGGATCTGTAGAGCTACAAAGGTAAACTTTAGTTTGGCATTAGCTGTTTTAAAATTTTTACGGATGGTAAACTCAATTTCGGAATAAAAATTACTGGGATGATAAAATAATATCTGTTCAAGAGTCAAATTCAATAAGTAGAGAAGAAATATTATTTTTTAATTAACCAGTTCTGGGTTAGGGTAATAATTAATTTATTTGTAAGGATATTTATTTAACTTTATTTCCAACTTAAATATGTTTAACTTTTCTTTTTGTTTTTTTCAAAATATTTCAGTCACATTACAGAAAGTTATAAAGAAATTATTTTAAAGTCATAAAGAATATTTTTTAAGGATACCCTTGGACATAGTAAATATACATACAATAATAATAATAATAATATTACCTCTAAGAGAGAAAAATATCCAAGTATTAAGACCTAGGCATAACACTGGACAACCTTCATAGGGTGGTGGCCGAAAAAATTCGGAAATAACAGGATCTGGGAGAGGAACTTGAAAATATAAATTTGGGACAGGTAAGATATATAGTGAATAAATCGTTAAAATAAATAAAATCGTTGTTAACTAATTTTGTTTCTTTTTGGCCGAAAATCCAACCATCTCTTTCATACTCGGAAAATTAATCAATATTAAAGATTAAAATTTTCTAGTTTTACCCTGGAAAATTAAGAAAAACTAGGTAGGTGCTACTTTCGATGAAAGCCGAGAAAAATAAAAATTCCTAAATAATAATAAACACTTAGCGAATCCGAAGTTTCGATACCGATAACAATAATCTTTCTCTTCATATATCTGTCCAGTAACGCCCCTCAAAACTCAAATCTACCATATCAGGCTTAACGCAATCTTCCCATCAACGATTCGGTCTACCCCTTGGAATTTATCCGGTTCAGAATTTATAAGCATTTTAGGAATCCATTCGTTACTAAACCCCTTAGCTTTTTTCGTTATTCTCTTTATTAATCATATTCGTTGCAATTGAGCATTGTGTAGTTTTTATTTATTTATTTTATTTTTGTCTTTTCCCTTCCTAGTCATATCTGACATACGGGGAGGTTGGGAAGAAGAGTTTATCTAGAGGAGAACAACCTATTCTAACCATGGAGGGGAGTCTGGTTTTCATTTCGTGGGACCACCACAGAAATGAAAATCGAACCCCGAGGCCGAATCGTACCGGCGCCGCTATAGTCGTGAAGCAGTCGCTAAACTCCCTCAGCTACTAAGGCCCCAACATGTAGCCTTCTGAATTCTCCCATAAACTCATCCTTTGAATATTTTAAGTAATACTTAATTTTCAAAAACCTTAACGTGCTGCTCTTTCCTTAGAGTAAAAGGCTATATTTCCCAGAGCTAAATAAAAACAAGACACACATATTGTATAGTATGATAAGAACATGTAGTATGTTATATAACAAAAAAAAAAGAAATTATATATA
>NW_027114076.1:106080-108620 GCF_000696795.3 Halyomorpha halys
TTTTAGAATAAATGTTAAATATTGCCCAAAAATGGCAGACTGTAATATTTATCTATACATAAATTTTTAAAATAAAAAAAAAAATTATTTGCCAACGTTTCATCCCACTTTGTAGAGCTTCATCCGGGCTAGAAAGATACAAAAATTAATAAATATATTTTAACTTAGTAAGATAATAAGATACAAAAAGATCAAATTAAGATAGCGTTAAAAATTATGTAAAAGTAAGTGAAAAAACTATATACATATGAAAGAAAAAAAAATATTCTGGATTTTCTTTTTAGGAAGTATAGTAAGTCAATTTCAATAAAAATTTTTGAGGTTAAAAACTTTCAATTTGAATGTATTTTATTCTAAATTAATATAATGGACAATGTTTCAGGACTATTGTCCCATGTTCATGTACTTTCATAAACCTCATAATTAGTCAAACATTTAAGTTCACAAACGAACTTATGTCCTTATGTTAGTATAATTACCTATATGGCTTGAAAAAATTGGCTAGATAATTTCTTTGTGAAATTAAAAGTATGACTAATTATGAAGTTTATTAAAGTACATGAATATAGAACAATAGTCCCGAAACGTTGTGCAACATTATGGTAATTTAGAATAAAATATATTCAAAAGTTTTTAATCTTAAAAAATTTTATTGAAAGAAAGAAACAAAATTTATGCTTTTTTAAATGTTATGTTAAAAAGGTTTATATAGTTTGGGCAACTTTTTATATCCTTATCATTGTTTATTTTAAAACAATACTATTTCTTCATTTCTTACATTTGCATATAATTTGCTCACACTTCTTTTTACATATTTTTTAACTCTTATTATACCTTTTTTGTATCTTATTATTTTACTAAGTCAAAAAATTTTTAGTTGTTTTTTCATCCTTTTAGCCCTGATGAAGCTCTATGAAGTTGGATGAAACGTAAGTAAATAAATAGTAGTTAAGTACTATTGTACTACTCTTTTGATCGCACCCCTTGTGACCATCTTCTTCATGTATTTTTATGTTTGTATTTTATTTTAATTTAGTTATTATTTCCATTTTTATTAATTGTCCACTATTTTTTTTTTAATTCTTATTTATTTGTACTTTTCATTACACATATTTTTTTTATTTTCTTTGTTCATTTTTATATAAATATTTACATACTTTAAATCACTTTTAGTCATACCTTAGTTTATTTCTATTCCATGTTAACTATTCTCTTACTTAGTAGCATTATTTTAGCTGTTTATATTTTTGTTTTACTGACGAAGCCCAACAAACTGGGACAAAACCTTGGTTCACATTAACAGGTTAATTATTATTTGAGTTTTTTAATCGCACCCGGACTATCATCCTCTTATAGTATAAATATGGTTGTAGAAGTATAGAGGACTTGTATTTGTCTTTCCTTTATTGAATATTGAATGAAAATAATAATGGTGTTCGAATATTTACAATTCAGAAACAAAAACAATGTCTAAAATGTGTCAGATGTTAATTTAAAATTACAACCATTGTCCCCTGCTTTTAAGATAGCCTTCTATTTTCAATTTCGTTTTGCTAGTTATTGTAGAATAAAAATATTTAAATTTCTCTGGGCATTCAAACCCATTCTCCATCGTATCTAAAACTGACTTATCATAAATTATATATTTTACTGAGGAATAATAAAGAAAAAACTATATAACCAAGCAAAACAGTTTTGGGAACTAGCTAACTATCAGAGACGTGGTAGTAGCAGGTGGCGGGACAGAAGCAATTTCCTCAATTGAACAAATTTGCACTCATCGCCCGAGGGCCACGAACGCTAAATCACTGTCAACGCTCATTTGTGTCATCTTTTGTCATCAAGGATCACATTTGATTTACTCTATTAGCATCCTTTTTTTTTTCTGATTCGATATAGGATACTTTCTTAACAATAAACCATTAAATTATTTTGGTAAGTGGCAGAAAACAATTGACTATTCGAGATAGCACATATTTTTGGAGACCATTCCCAGAATCCATTTTTGATAAGAAAAAAACAGCAAGTTTGCAATAGAAATCAGTCGCTCTGTAACTCCCTTTGTACAAATAAGATGATTGCACGCCATGTGTGGAGGAGAGGTAGCTCCTGTGAAAGTTTTTATTACGACGGAGGTATTGCACACCAGGTGTGCAATATAAAATAAAAAAAACATTATTATATTGAACAACATTTATTCCAAAAATAGTCGAGTAAAATTAAATTCTTAGAGAATGCTCTAGATAGATTATTAAGTATTAAATGGGATTCAAATATTTACAGTACTTGAATCTTGAATTTGATAAAACGGTCATTTTTTTTTAACACCCAATTAGTAGAAACTATTTCATAATTGTTTTCCTTAATCCTGCCAGTGGAACAGTAAGATGCCTGGGAATTCAACTGGATCGCCGCCTTACCTGGAATCACCATATCAACAACAAACTAATATACTTACTTAAAACTAATATACTATATTATACAATATTATACTAATATCATACTTACGCAAACTTAGCAATGCTATATCCTATCCTAAA
>NW_027114076.1:109683-110564 GCF_000696795.3 Halyomorpha halys
TTTTTTAATTAAAATTATTTTTTACAGTACCTATTGCGATTGAGCTAGAGTTCTAAAAAAATAATTAATACGCTATATAAATTATAAGCCAGTAATGCATATAAGTAATGCAAATAAAAATTACTTGTCTCCATTGCATTCAATTATTAGATCATGAATTAAGAATAAAGTCAAGCCATGCATATGTAACTACTATACTATATAAACACAGCCTTACCAGATTGCTCTCATTGAAGTCATTTCGCGCATACTAATCACAAATAGATAATTAGCAAAACACATGTTAAATATCTGTTAGGACTCCCATTATGCAAATTTCTATGTCGCTTGTATATCCTGTCCGTCACCAGGAGCTATTATTTAAGCATTAAATCATGGCGGGATGTTGTGCTGCCTGACAGCTTTGATATATGTCCTCGAGGCGGCCGTCTATGAATCCGTTCTGCAGGTGAATCGATGCTTCGGATCATAAGCAGAGACAGAGCTCATTCATATCCCAAGTAGGCAATGCATCATTTATCCAATCATATTCCGGTCAGGTCAAAGTACATTTGTGCAATAAACTATTATTTTAAAAAAATAATTAAAACATATAATTAAATATTCTAGTTGAATCATATATTCTTTTTAATTTTTTGGTAGAAAGTAGAATATTTTATCAGTTTAATAAACTTATTATTAATGTGGAACAGATGCGGACCTTGATATTTCGACTTGAAGTAAAGCTCTTAGAAAAGGGTAAAAATATTAAGTAGTTAAGCCTTATGTAGAATCCCAATGCATAGCCCATAAATACAATACTGTGAATAATTTTAAATTTATTTCGACAGTTCTAAAATTTATTATTTAACCTTTATTCGTCGTAAGTCACGTGGGAGGTG
>NW_027114076.1:111674-121456 GCF_000696795.3 Halyomorpha halys
TACGCGGGAGAGACCAAATATGGAGGGTATCAATCACAATAACATCCAAGTCTCAAAAGGGACTGACTATCCAGGATTATTTGAGGCTTTCGGTCACAAAATTTGGTAGCTAATATTGATATATAATTGAAGTTTATGCCAACACCGAACTAAAATTATATACAAAACAGTAAATATATTACATTATTATAGTATTTAATATCTGATAAATGTGACAACCATTACAATCAGAGATGAGTATACATTATTTAAGAATAAAACAATAACTAAATTGTCATAGATGCACAATATTTATTTATTGATGAACCAATAATAACTGAAAATTTTAATAATGAGATTTTAGTCACAGTTTTATCGTAAATAATTTTTTCTCAACTCAGATTATAAGTTAATTATCTAATATGTAAATTATTGTGGAACCATCATACAGTCAACAAATTATTTTAAGACCATAACATAATATTAATCTTGATAAAACTATAATTATGAAATGAACAAAAAAAGGGTCATAAACGTAAACTTTAAGATCGAAATGAAATTTTATTTTATCAAAATTTAATTTTCAATATTTTTATGTAAATTCAGTATTTAAGGATGTTATTATTAAATTACAATTCAGCGCAAAATAAAGTTATTAACTATTATGAACAATTTTTTTTGTTGTATTAATTTTTATTTAATAAACATCAATCAAAATTTTTGAGGAAAAAATGTCCTAGACTTACACCCTATTTAATTTAAATCAATAGAATAAAATCAACAATTTAAAAAAAATATAAGTTATAAAAAAGTTATATCATTTTCTTTTTTTCTTTTTTAAATGGATCAGATATGTTCATTTAAAAAATAAAAAGAAAAAATACAACATATCTTTATGAACATAAACATAATTTATTTACGAATATGTTTAAGCAAAATTAAATCTAATGCTGAAAATCTGAATTTGTAAGTAATATTAAAGGCAGTCGAAACATCCATCAGTGACTGGAAAAAAAAAAAAGAAACCAAAAACGTAGTACAGAAGTAAAGAAACAAACAACGAAGAATGTTAGGAGAAAAAAATTGTAAAATAATTAATTCAGTATGTGTAGGGCCGAATTTATTTGAAGAGAAAAAGTATTTATAATTGAGGTGTTTTAACGAAATGAATATTTCATGCTGTAATCTTGTTCAATGTTTTTTTTTAAAGGGGTATCACATAAAAAAAGAAGAAGAGCGTATCGGAAAAACAAAGGTTAAAAATAATATACCTTAATTAACATTAAGAAATCAGGCGAAAACAATACTAACATAAATAGTTCATTCCGAAATAAAATGTTTGTGTACTCTAAGAAAAAATGTAAGAACTCCATCCTCCAAAGTCACTTGTTAGCACTTCAGCAAAAAAGTAGTCCCTCCTTAGGGATTCAGATAGCGTTTGAGAGTCCAATGTAATAAAGAGCTTGTCAGTTAGGAAAGGAACTTAGGGAGAATTGCGTTAACGCCGACATTCAGGCGTGACCGACGGGCCAACCACAGAAGAAGAAAATACTGGTGACATCTATTCCACATTTAAAAAGTAAGATTGGAAATTAATATTTTATATTCAAACTAGAGGACTAAATTTGTGGTAAGAAAAAAAAAATATATTAAAGGATATAAATATTTTAATAATAATGATAAATAAAAATTATTAAACATAAGTTAATATCTGAATAGTGTATGTATAATCTGAGCATTTTTAAGCATATAGATAATAAATAAATGGAAATAATATTAATGAGGAACTGTCTAATATAATCCGCCCTCCCCCCACCACGTATCTATCGTACCATAGCAGGTCTCCCGCAAGGAACCTGTTTAAGTCCATGTTTATTCAATATATTCTAAAATGACTAGTAATTCAATATTACTACTATAACCCTTTTTGCCTACTATACAGCGTTATACTCTTCATTTTATCGATTAGACACGATCACTAATGAACTGAAGGAAATTAAAAACAAATCTAAGCACCTTCAAAAATTACATTTACATCTGCAATGCATTGAGGCAATGGAAAGAAAAGAAATTTAGTTTAGTTAACGGATTTAGGTAAAAAATCGCTGTCCTAGATCAAGAGTGTTACATCTCAAAAACTGGTTGTTTTGAGATATGCGTATAATCTGAGTAATGAGAGTAAGATCTATACAATAAACACGGAATCATAGTATACCATATGTAATAAAATCTAAGTAAAAAAATATATTTCGAAATATTACAGTCAGACCCTTATTGCTAAGATTACTCAAAATAACCGTTTTTTGAGATGGTACGCTCTTGAACTGGGACAGCGATATGCTTTTACAATAGGATACCGCTCTGTGTCGGTTTCGGGGCGGCAGATAAGGAGCTCAAAGGACTCTACGCCTAAATCAACATCCTTAAGTGTGGTGTCGAGGGTAACGGCCGAACTTGGTACGGCAGCTCAACGCAGGTAAACGACCCAAGTATAGAAGGCAACAGGGTCGACCTCCAGAACACCAGGAGCAGATTAGAGGAAATAAAACGAAGACATGAAAGGGTTTTTAGGTTTCAAAGAATGGGAACCGCCATCTGTGGAAAGTTCTGATCAGCCATAGTCACCATGACTCCGGCTACAGAGATGCCTCCACTGCCAGATGAAGTGAGCCATGGTTCACAGGGGAATTCGGACAACTAAACCATTTCCTCAAAGGAGGTGATCGGATCATAGAAAGCCTGGAAGTGAACGATAATTTATTAGACCGGGGAGATGCGTTGCGTAAAATGACGTAAAACTGACCAGACCGAACAGTTGAAGCTTCCTAAGTTGGGAGGCCAATAAAATGCTGGAATCTTCTTTTCCCCACATAAGCGCAAAGTCTACAGAGAATTGTGTTTTCTAGGCATGTTTCACGCAACAGGGAATGCGTTCGTAGCAGAGTGAATTAGTGCATCAACTTTATCCACCTCGTGACAGAACCAGCGCCGGTTCGAATACAGCCTGGGTGGGCAGTGTTTATTTCTGTCGTGGTCCCACAAAATGAAAACTTGACTCCCACTTCCTACCATAGGGTAGTATCCTGTAGATAACCCCTCCCCTCTCCCCCTCCCGGTATTTTAGAAATAACTATGAAGGGGGTCATTGAAAAAAATATGGAACAGCAGTGTATATAGTTTTTTCAGTAAACAGTGAGTTTTTTCTTTTTATTCTTATGTAGTTGTAGAAAATTTCATGTTTTTTTTTTTTTTTTGTACTGAGTTTTATTAGGGAGAGTGCATAGAAGAAGGTTATTGTTTTGTTAGTTGATATTGGAATTTTTTCTTTATTTTTGTTTTTTTCTTTAATGTATATATTTTTTAGTTTACGAAAACTATTTCATAAACTGGTAGAGATAAAGGGATGAATGGAAGTTTTGATATGTCAAGGTCATATGTATTGAATGCCTTAATAACTTCTACCAATGTAAAAAACACCCCTAATAAAGAGCATTAAGTACATAACGGTCAGTACAAAGGGTGAGAATAATGAAACCGAAAACTTACTGGAGCTAGTAAGAGCAAAAATTATGAAAAATAATAGAAGATTTCACATATTCAATTAATCAATAAAAATATTTTTATATAAAAAATATAAAAATGTAAAAATTCAACGGGTATGTAAAGTTCCTACTACCAGACCCGAACAAAAGCCGCATCAGTATCGAAAACGACAAAAGATAAGAATATTCTGCGTTCCAATATTATAACCAAACTTTTTTTTTTTTCATACCTTCCTGTAATGATTTTAGTGGGTATTGGGTACGTACATATAGGAGGTATGCTATATGTATAGCTGGGTTTTAAGGATACCTTGGCAAACTTAAATCCTTGGAATGAAAAAAATAAATCAAAAAGCAGCCAATCTAATGTACTAGGAATGAGATACGATATTAGAAATTTTGGTTAATTAACGAAAATGGGATTCATGAGACCTTTTTTTATGCTTGAGTTAAATTATTGATCGCACAGTAATGTGATAATCACGGAACAAAACATTTCCATCCAAAATGAAAGTCACATTATATTGTATATGAATAATGTTCACAACTTTTTGCATAATTTAAAAACAAAACGCACTGAATATTAAATGAGTGGAATAAAATTACAAGAATATGTATACGGGCTTATAATACTGAGTTCAAATGAGAAAATGAGAAGAATTGGTTATAATGGAGTAATTTTAAACAAAACATGGATAAAAAACATTACTCTAAGGGACCTCTTATTTACTTTCTTGTTCCAGAAAAAAAAAAATGCCTACCTTCATTTCCTATAATATAATACAAATTACCTCATAAATCTGAACTCTCAAAATAATCTTCGTAAAAAATGAAGCTACTTAAAGTAATGGGACAATTATTTAAGCTCTCAAATACGTTTGTGGCATTCGGGATTAGTTTACTTATATAACAAAAATATTACGGTATTAATATGAACCATAGAGCCGTAAAATAACAATTTAAAATTAGGTTTTGTTCATTCTAGGATTTTACTTACATATTTCATAAATCACATATCTTTTCTTTCACAACTTTATTTTTTACATATATTTACTAACTAGATTTTCTCATTAATATTCATATCTCTTTACTCCTTTAGCACTATATAACTTTATATTTTATTTCTCCAATCCTGTTATTTTACATATATTTTTAATTACTTACATATGAGTTTTCTTTCCCACTTTTTTCATAACTTCAATTTTAAATAATTTCCATGATTCATGTATTTCCTAATACATCGCGCGTTTCTGGACGTGGTTTTTTTCGAAGAGTGGGTTCAGGCGTTGGCTAACGGGCCTCACAAATGCCCGGGGGGGAAGGTTGTGAGTGAGTTTTGTATTATTTTATGCTTGAAAAAAGCCTGGGTGGGACCGGGATTCGATCTGACAACCTTTAGGTTGGTAGACTTGCGCGTTGCCACATTGCTACCGCTGCCCCCTTTGTGAACTTATATTATTGTGAACTTTTTTTTTTTAGCCCTAATGTGAATTTAAACAAGAAAAAATTGAACAATCTTACTTTTATAAAAATAATTTATAACAATAACAATAACAATCTTATCTTTATAAAAATAATTTTCATATTGTTTGAATAGTCGAATATTATTCATTAATATATAGTTATGTTGAATTGAAACTAAATCTATTTTCATGAGTATTAAAAGAAATAAACATAATTCAATAAATGTTTAATATTGGCAACCAAGAAACAGAATAATTGTACATAAATAATACTTTGAACAAATACAAATTAAATAACCAGTTAAGTACCACACACAATGTTCAAAAGTTAAATTTTGTAACATGCCAAGTTAGCTCATTTAACTTATCAAGCGCTTAAAAATTACAAGTTATACCACCAATTACTAAAACCATTATACAGATTAAAAATGATAAAAAATTAAATTATACTTATGTATAACACGTCAGGTTTATCCTATAATAACAAAAATATTACTATTAAACAATACCTTATATTGCTGAATCGTTTACAGCTTCATAATAGTTTTTAAGAAGACACATGACACGCTTAATTTCTCACAGTAACACACTTTATTTAAAAACGTCTTGTACAACTGGTATCACTAAGGTAGAGCTTATCAATATAAAAAACCACAACTAAAACTGATGACTGAGTTAAATGTATCACTTTAGATTACCGTAGAAACACTTGAGATAACACCATAGTAAGAGTGATAACACTGTGGCAGATCTGAAAACTTCATTATGAATTCGTGTAAATCAATTTCAAAACATCTAATTCCTACTACATCAAGTAAATATAATTATTATATATTAAATAAATCAAAATTATATCCTTGTATAGTCTCAACACTTTTTATTACATCAATAGTCCAACGTTTCGGCCATCCTCAAGAACAATCTTCAATATGAATTCTCACCTCACATCAAAATTTAAAAATTGATTTGCAGGCTATTCTGCCCAGGTCATTAATTATAATTCAGACACACCCTATTTTTTAAAATTCATAAATATTTAAAACTTTTATATATGGTAACGTTTATATGATATTGATAGTGTGGATAAATTGAAAATTAAAAGTTTTAAATATTTATGAATTTTAAAAAATAGGTTGTGTTTGACTTATAATTAATGACCTGGGCAGAATAGCCTGCAAAACAATTTTTAAATTTTGATGTGAGGTGAGAATTTATATTGAAGATTGTCCTTGAGGATGGCCGAAATGGCCGAAACGTTGGACTATTTATGAAATAAAAGTGTTGAGACTATATAAGGATATAATTTTGATTTATTTACTAAATAATTACCAGTCTCAAAAAATTGAAAAAATATATTTAATATAATTATTATTTTTGTTCATACTCTATCAACATTCCGCCATATTAAAAAATATATACCACTGGTTATTTAATAACACTATAGCATGTCGGATTTTAAACTGATAATGAAGACATAACAATTAGGTACCACTACATTGCAATAATGTCAAATGTTTAAATATGAACTAGGATTTATGATATTAAATTTGGAAGCTAACAATTTAAAAAATATAGACGAATTATTTTCACAAGAAAGGGCGGTTTTGTGCACGAGTTTCCAAAAATTAAAAGGTACTCTAGTAATGCTGAAAAAACTCTTAACTTATATATATATTTCTAGACCCATAAGACGCACGCACATATATCTGACAGAACTCAAAATCAAGAAAATTTGACTTACTATAAAGTAGTTCATGGCACTTATCTTCGTAGGGGCAGTAGTTTTTATGATATTCATATATGAATATAAATTTGGCAAATGAAAATTTGTCCGAACAACTATAAATCAATATATTTTAGCAATTCATGGAAAGTACTACTCCTATGAAAATAAACGTCATAAACTACTTTATAGCTCATTAAACTAGCTTTGATTTGAATGCTAATAGACATCTGTACGTCAAATGGTTTTTGAGATATGGATTTTTCAAAATAAATTCACTAACTACTGATCTTTCAATACATTCTGTACAACATTTTAATGAAATGTTGCTTTTTAAAAGCCTATATCTCGAGAACTATTGGACGTAAATAGCTCTATTATGGGCCATATTTCAGCAAATTTACTCTTCTTAAAGTAATTTTCTTATTCATTTTCTACTGTTGTTGGTAGTTTTTAAGATATACAGTTCCGAATGAAATTTGTTTTTTTTATCGCTTTGAAACAGGCGCCATTTTTTATTCTCCCTAGCTATGATTGGCAGACTCATCAAGTTTGACTAGTAATTATAAATAGTTTTCATTAAAGTAATCAAAAATTGGGATGAAATAACGGCCTTTTTTTCTCCTCTTGGGCTCTTGTACTGTTACCGACGGCAGAAGGATTAGGGCCTATTTTCGGAGCAACGTCTTAACGAGTAACTTTTTTTCCATGTTGGTCAAACCTCAAATTTCCTTTCTATCTAAATATTAAATAAGTGAAAAATTTAATTATTTTTGTTTTTGGTAAAGCGAAACTTGTTTCAGTCTGTATAAATATCTAACTATTTTTTATTTCATAATTTACTTATTTTTATTTTTTTGTAATAACAGAACAATATATTTTCTTTATTTCCTATCTTTATAATTTTAATGATGATGAGAGATAGTTGACCGTGGATGAAAGATATGAAGAGAAGATGGTTGGGTCCGGGACCAGAAAATAACAGAAATAAGTTGAAAAAACTTATTTAACAGTGCCAACGTTTCGGCAAGAATTTCTAGCCTTCATCAGGGCTACTACTCGGAGATCGGAATCTAATTATTTTGTTTTTTGTGAGATTATTTTCAGATGCTCCGTTTGTTTTCTTTAACCCGAACATTTAAATCAGGGGAAGAGATTATTCCTTTAACAGCGAAAAACTCCTCGCGCCAACAAAAATATAAATCGATGTAATCAAATAAAGCTGAGTAAATAGGATAATAAATTTAGTTTTTATACATTTAAAAAACATTAATAGTCTAATGGTATATTAAAATAATTTACTTTCGTTAAAATTGAGAATAAATGAAAATCATTAAACAACATTTACATCAGAAGTTAATGTATCCACTAATCCAAATCCAAGGAAAATATTTTTAGTTGACAAATTAAAACGTATTCAGTTTATTCAAAATTTCAATTTTTCCCTGTCACATAGCTGCTACAAATCAAAATTTTGAATAAAAATTTAACTTACCTATACGAGATGCTCACATAATAATTTTTTAATTACATTTCAAGATATAATTGAAATTTTACGGCCCTTCCTATGCCCCCACATAGGCCTCACGATGGGGACCTTAGCTTGAGGCAAACATCATAAAAAGTCTGAGCATCCCTCTAATAAATTGAAAATATAATTTGATTTATGAGGAGAAAGGGGACAATCATGGTAAAAAAAGATACTTTGATGTTATTTGGGTCGCGAAGCCTATTAAGAAGAGTTCTTCAGTGAAAGGATCGGGTAAACTTTTTGCTTTATTTTTTACGTTCACTTCGAATAACAATCAGTATAATAATTGCGTAACTTGAGAAGTAGTAAGTCTAAACCCGTCGAAACATTATTGCACATATCGTTAGTACAAAGGCAAAGTGCCGTATATGCAAAGTACTGAAAACATTATGTTTAAGTAATTTGGACATTTAAGATTGCAACGAAATTTTAGTTCCGATATTGACATAATGAGCAGTTTTAATTACTGATGTCTAGGAATGAGAATTTTTATACTTTTATTAGGATTAAGTCAAAATATATGTTTATTTTTACATAAATATGTTATGTTTATATTACATATTTATATGAAATATTTAATATAAAAAATAGAGGATTTAAATTTAAAATGGCTGAAAATAAATAAAATACTGTATAAAAGTTTTTAGTTTGTTAAAAATAAGTTAAGGTTCTAGGTCAGGTTAAATTTATTTATTTTTTAAAAGAAAATATCCTTCTTATTTTCTACACGTAAACTGTTTTTTTATGTTTTAGAAGAAATGGATGTTGATGAGCGGATTTTATTTTATTTTTTTCACAATACACTTAAACAGTTCGTATGCAATTTTTTTTAAAGTTTAAATCTGACTGTAAGATGAAAGAAATAATTGGGAACCAATGAACTCACTGAAAAGTAAAGGAGATAAAAATGAACATTAAATTGTTTATTTTCAAAACACTACATAAGTTTATTTTAGGTTTTCCAAAAAAAATTGACAACTATCTGTATTAGAGGTATTCATGATCTTTAGTTTAACATATTAAATGGATAAATATTTCTTTCTTTTACTATGTTAAAACGATATTACATGTAACATGGCTGAGAGTCTGTCACTATGTCTGTTAAATGGAGAATGTCGTCACTAAACATACCAGCTGAGCTTATCACCGTTTCATTTGTTGTCGTGTTAGGTTACTTACTCGTAATTTGTGTTTTGTTTTTTTCTTTTGTTTTGTGTTTTGGACTTTTTAAAAAATACAATCAGTAGCCAAACTTTTGCACTTCTACTTTTCACTTATTTTAGGCATGTTGTAATAAATTACTGTAATCAAAACTTAGAAGTAAACAATAACATGAAGTGTTGGAAGGAAAAGTTACTAAACAAGTTGCTCTTATGCATTTACCAATTTACATGACTTTAAATAGGACTTCTCACAATGCTATACTTATAACATTTAGCTTGGTAAAACATTTTACATTTAACACAATATCATGAATAGCCCTATTATATATGGAGAACATGGTCGGTGGGTGCGGTCAGCAAATAAACAAAACATTGTTTATT
>NW_027114076.1:121650-122064 GCF_000696795.3 Halyomorpha halys
ATCCCTTCCCCCTCTCCACCGACCATCTTCTCCACATATTAATCTATGGCCAACCATCAACAACTCTGTTATTAATATTATCTGTATTGTAGTGTATAATATAAAAAAAAAAACCGTACTTGAATTGATAAAAAAAAATTCCAAAAGAAATGCTAACTTGAAATGGGGAATATAGATTAAAATTTTTGCTGATGTGAAAAATGTTAAGGCGGTGTTATATTTAAATATATGCAAAGTAAAACGGAAAATAATGACTAAAATATCGTTGGCTTAACAGTGAAATACATTAAGTCGAAAATTGAAGTTACGATATATTTGATAATAAAAAAAAAAATTAATGTTATGGAAATAGTAATTTTACTTTTTATAATCAGAATTTTTATGATAATAATAAATTTTTTGAAGTTTAATTTT
>NW_027114076.1:122114-124928 GCF_000696795.3 Halyomorpha halys
TTTAATTTTAGACAAGAAAACCAAATAACTCTTGGCTTAGTGTGTTCCACTCGTAAGCCGATATATACACTTTTAAGTAAAAAATCTAAGCAAAATGAAATATTTAAAAATATGTAAAATAAAATTATATACACACCATAAATGTATACTACACGAAATGTTCTTAGAAAGTACATAAGTTGTAGAAAAAATAAGTGAAACAAAAAAAATCCAATCACTTCTGTCACATTAGAAAATCATATTAAAACGCAGCTGAAGATCAAAAGCAAAATTTGAACCGAAGACCTGGCATAATGGTGGGAGAGTACATTCACCATTATAAGTAATATACGACATACAAACAACCAATAAATTTAAGTTTAGATTTGTATCTACCCCTCGGAGCACACATGTTGTATATTGCCCGGAATATCCAACCCAGAAACAGGCACGGCTACATAAATCGTGGAGAGGAAGCTGGGAGTAGAGCAGTGGTGCCTCGATCGCCATCGGACCTAGAACACTGTTAAGGAAGTCAATGGCCCAAGCCTCGGCGACAAAGGATCCCTTAATGGTTTTCTCATCCCTGCTAACAACAAACACTACACTTCTTTCAACGACCTGCGGCTCTTCAACCACAATCGTAATCCAACTATACGACAGGAAATTTTCGTATTTAATCCTCTAAAGTAAGAACTGATCTCACTTTGAATTGTTTTCTATGTTACTGATTTAATACATACATAAGTTACGGTAGGTGTCGGGAAACAACTAAGAAAAAAGGGAAACTGGGAGAGAAATCACGCACGCAAAGTCACATTTATACTGATTTATTCTCTGTACTAATTCTCTATACATCGTTTTATACTTTGCTTACATAAGTTATTATGAACTATATCCGGTGGCATCATACCTTAAATAATATACATATATATATACTTCCCTTCCAATTCCCAGTTCAATCGTGTGGATGCAATTGTCAAGAGTTTGTTCCAATCTACAGGTTTTTTCATGTTTCCCAATTTTCCAAAGATAAAAACGGGAGCGTTTTATATTTCGTTTGGCAACTAAAAACTAAATTGACCTGTTAAACGTTGCACACTGATTGATTAACTCAATAACTAGTATAAAAACAATAATATGAAAAATTATAAAAATGAGGGGTCAACAAAATAATACCTAAACTTAATATCCATAATTATAACCGAACTGTGTAATGGTAACACTTTACTTTAAAGAAACAATGAACATATAGCATACCGTTGTAGAAGACGCCCACACTTGTAAGATATCTTAAACAATTAGAGCTCTAATTGGCTGAGTGAAGATTAGGAGGAGACAACTGCACTCTATTATCCACCTACTATCTCCCTTTATACATTCCAGTATGAACTTAATGCTGACTTTGAAGTCCCATTTTTCTAAGAAAAAAAAAACTTGCTTACAATACAAGTTAGCTATGTTGTGCATGAAGCTCAGAGCATGAATATGACACAATGCAAGGAAAATATGATAAGAGTTGGAGGAAAACGTGACCAGGCAATATATTTGCAAAGGTAAGGTTTTTCTTTCACAACGTTAACCAGTAAATTTGGTACTGTAGTAATTGTGGGTAATTATTATTAGTAAACGTGCGTCATTAATAACAAAAGTTTGAAATTATCAAGAATTAACTAGTAATTAATGATAATTTTACAATTTTGTCAGTTAAGAAGTATAGTTGCTATTCAGCTACAGTTAGCTAAAAAAATCATTTTAATCAAAATATTATTTGAACACATTTACCCAAACGCGACTACATTATGTTTAAATATATTACAAATAATAGAGATATTTAATATACTTTAATACTTACAAAATGTTTCCACGTTAATTTTAAGTGATTTGTCAAAAATCCAAGATTAATATCCCCTTAAAGCGAAAATGTATTTCGTAATAAATAATGACCAAATTAATTACACATTTAATATTTCTAAACTTAATACTCCTAACTCCTAATTAAATTTATTTAGCATTAGGATTAGAGTGCTACCAATAGATAGTTTCCTACATCCCTGTATCACCCCATTTTGATCTTACATCAAATTTATATAGTGTGTTTTTATGCAAATGCAGTGGTAAATAACAATAAATAAATACAATTTTAGCATTTCGCTGCTTTTTTTGTATGATGAGCACATCTAAATAAAAAATAATATGTATAGACTAAACCTACAGATTGTACCGTAGCGTATTATATAAGCTCCTGAATAAAAGAATAAATCTATAAAAAATTTTTTGCTTTCCTAAAAAAATGAGTTCAGGCTTTTTCAGTAATATGGAATTACTAATATAATTCACACAACGCAAATTAATCATAGCTAACCACATTTGATATTTATATTTTTTCAATTAACAACGATTCCATCGAATCGAACTCAAATGGTTAACAAATAATTAAAGTTATTTATTATTTAAATAGTTTTGCTACGTAATTAACATTCATTCAATTCAGGAGCCGTCAAACTTTTCGAATTGGTCCAGAATATTTTTAATGTTTCTAATCGAAATCTTTTTAATTAAAAGATTTATTTTATTTATATTGGTACTCAACAAATAGTTATAGCATTCTAGGCGAAAATCATATACTGCGTTTCTTGCCAATAAATTCGAAATTGAATAACATCGGAATTCATCAACCCAATAGATTGGATTGACCCCAATTATGTTATATCAGCCACTTTGATGAACCATGATCTAACCTAAATTAATTTAGCCACGATGAACCTTATAATTATGGTATAGTAATTCATTTTACCAGAGACCGGATTTTAGTGTAATTGTATGTTTTTTCCC
>NW_027114076.1:125471-133570 GCF_000696795.3 Halyomorpha halys
TAAAATAGTATTTCTCTAGGAATAATATTTTTAAATACCCCCTTCTATATGGCGCCTTGCATATTTTTAAGTTTAATGTTGAATACTATTTTTGATCATAGGATTATAAAATCATTATTATTAAAATTAGCTACCTTATAGCTCTTCAATTATGGAAAATGTTTCAATTAGTGTAGTTTAATTTTTAAATCTAAATTAGCATAAATAAAGAGAGTATTCAGTGAGTTTAATTTGACTCAAACTAGGTTAGGTAAGCTTTCCAAGTATTAATATTATAAATTAAATAATAAATTTGATTATTACAAGATTTGGATGTTTTATACACATTTTGTGTTTTTAATGCACGATTCGACAAATTTTGAGTTTATCATGTTTTTCCCCCCATTTTTCACAGCATAAAAATTCGGTATCTGATTCCCTACTAAACGGGAAGAAGTCTAGTTAATTTGGTAACAAGTCATCAACCTCATCACGGAATTATTATTTACAATAATTCTGAAGGGCAAACAAATATTTAAAATTAAACAAGGATTCAAGCTGATTAAGCCTTGTCATCAAAGCCCTCATTAACGTTGGCAGAAATAATGAAGTATTCCGTATGTGGTAATGAGAGAAACAAACAAAAGCTTTTTCAGTATTTCAAGCCCAAATACCTTCTACCTCTTCAGAGCATTTTGTACGATTACTGGAAATTATAAGTTGAAATGTGGATGTTTATTCCATGTTTGATGTCTTGCTTAATTTTAATTATTCTAGTATTTAATTATATTTGAGTTTCATCATAGTACTACAAAAGACATCCAATTTTTTTTTTAATGTTAATTAGAAATTCATCTTGAAAATACTGAAGTACTTACAAATAAAATTAAGAAAATAATGCTTAGTTAAAATACGAAAATTGTCACAAGTTTGAATCAATCTAAAAGGTTAGTGAAAAAATGACAACACATCTGGTACAATCAGTAATTCTAAAATATGAAACATGACAGAATCTCAATTGGAAATTTTACAAAAATTGACCACTAACCAAATTATTTAAGGACATAAATGAAAAAAAAAAAAAAAAAAAGCATTTTAAAATATATTATTAAAAGAGTATATTAGAAAGTTTTTATGAGAAAAACATCGATGTATGTTCAGGTCACTTTTACTCCATTGCCTTGATTCGGTTAATTTATGAAATAAATTACAAACTCACCTTCCTCTCCATAATTGCCTTTATTTTTCCTATTCATTTAACCCTTACAACCAGACATTATGCACTATTAAATTTCTGTAAATGTATAACAATAGTATAAAAATCCTAAAGTAAGTTATTGTTCGCAGAGGTAATTCCTACCTACTGCACTAGCGATCTATTTGGAGTAGATAACAGTATTTGTTCTATTTTACCAGTGTGTGCAGTGTATCTTTCTATTCCATCCTAATCACATATCTTCAGTTATATTTCATCATCTCCATCTATCATCAATTCTACCTATCTGCATATTTATTTATTTCAAAATGTACATTTTCACTAAAGCAAGTATCATCATACCTTTCTGTCCCCCCCTCATGATGATATCAATAGTAATTTTGTAATAATATCTACTTTATTATTTATTAATTTTTTGTCTCTTTTAACCAGAGCTCTATAGGTTAATTTTATTTCTAAAAATCTACATCCAATTTTTATTTTCAGTTATTTTATCATTACATTTTCTTTACTGTTTCAATATATATCTATCTTTCAAAGAAGTTTTCTTATGTTTTTTTTTTGTTTTATCAAGCATCTTATCATTTATCATTATTCTGTAGTTTTCAATCTTTTATATTTTCTTCAATCCTCTATAATGTTTATTTTAATATTAAATATTGTTTTACTTTATTCTCTTAGTTTATCGACCATATTATAGAGTATGATCACAGTTTCCTTTTTTCTCTGTATTTCACTTATTATTTTTTTAAATCATTGCCTCATCCATTTAGAGGAATATTTAAATTGTTTGTATTGCTAATTTTACTCTTAATCGACACAGTATTTAAAACCCCAAATTAACGATCTGTAGAACCCAATTTAATCTGGGCATAATATTAGGGTGTCCATTGGCCCCAACAATGTAAATTTTTTTTTTTTTTTTTTTGATAAAGGCTTTTACTATTAACATCACTTTTTAATACAATTGTCTCTTCAGCGTTGAACGCCGAATATTTCTGATACTGATATTTGAATAGGTTGTGTGGAAAGGTATAAAAAAAAAAAAAAATTACGCGGATAAAAAAAACCACACGAAACAAACTAGAATAGCAAATATGATAAAATAGACTTCGAAGACGCAAAAGACTCCAAAACGACGATTTTTTTTTTAAGGAAAATTTTAGTTTGTACCCATAAAACGTATTTGAAAAGTATTTTTTATCAAATCATCCATCAGGACCTCAATGTCCGTCCCCTATGTTCCCGATTTGGCCAGAACCAGAACCAGATACCAATCCTATATATAACAATAAACTTCCCAACCACCCAAACCAACTCGTTTCTAACCTGGCTTCTCCTCCACTACCTAATAATCCTCCTAGGCGATGGCAAAAGAAGATGGCCTCGAGATCTTCTCCTTTAGAAATGTTTTTGGAGTTCTATCAATGGGTAGATTCTCCACATGTTTTTTCATGTCATAATATCACTTACAGCAAATTTACTTGATGTGTATATATGTATACAGTTGTAAATATAAATAAATAAATTATTAAAGCATGAAAAAAAAAGTATTTTTGGTCGAATTATTTGAATTAAGAAAAGTCAATTTTCGAGTTAAGATATTCATATGACAATGTTTTATTTTTAATATGTATAAATTGAGATAAGTAATTCATACGCCTCTTTAGAATGCGACACACGCCCAAAAGAGAAGAGGACACATATAACACACATTTTTGTTTAAGGGAGAGAATTGCGGGTATATTTTTGGGCTAGAAATCTGCCAATGCCTAGTAAACAGGCTACAGATTAAAGGAAAAAGGAAAAGAAATATAGAAATGAAGAGGTTGGATTCTGATCAAGGTGATAGTTCTGTTAATATTTGAAGCGATTTCGGATTCAATGTACCATGATTCGCAACAGGTAGGAAATAATTCTTTAAATAGACAAGAATATTTTAATGAGTTCAGTTGACCATGTAATTAATTAAACACACACAAAAAAAGTACTGAAAATATCACTGCATTTTATATAAGATAAAGGTAGAAAAAAATACTAACCGAACCTTCCGTTCGTTAACAAGACGCGATTAAACATTCAGAAAACTCCTTCTACAACTTCTTGCCGATTCGGGGCAAGTGCTCGGCAATTTATTTAACAGTCTAGAAATCTAAAGGACAGCAACTCTCCAGGGAATTTATTTCCATCTTAAAACGTGACTGGAATCTTCTGGAAAATTTGAATGATGGGAAGTGATATAATTTCAGCTAGGAAGGATATTACTTTCGCTGTGTCGAAGAAGTAAACCAATTGCATTTACGAAATAATACTTGCTAAACATAAGAGAACCTTATCATAGAATATTTCCACTGGTATTTAACATAACTTACTATTTTATTGACTGAAGAATTGTTGTTGATGAAGGTGCTATGAGACATTTGAGGAAAATCAGAGATTTGAAGGATATTTTGAATAATTTCTTGAAATGCTCATTTCAATCGGTCTAAACAAGAAAAAAATTTAGAAGTATTTTTCTCAACGATTTATATGTTTTCGTGGCGTTAAAGCCGAAATCATGCCTTCAACCGCAGTCTCCGGACAACAGAAAAGAGAAAAAAATATTCAATTTTTTTTTTCGTTATGACTAGAAAATTAAGCATTTTTAAAAGCTGAATAACCTATAAAAAATTAAAGAATATAAAATTTTCAAACAAATTCATGCAGTGACTTTAAAATCTCCGAATCACAGGGTATATCAAATTCGTCATTTAAGCTTCGATTAAATACTTCCTAACTTGAAAAAATCGACAATACGATTTTGATATATCTTCGAGCAGTGGTAACTAGACGGGAGTCAGCGAAATAATTTGAGAATGGGTCATTCCACGTCAATTTAATCCAGTTTTGAATATTGTTATCTCAGATATTCTAGAAATTTTTCAAAGGTATTGTCTAGTTATCCCTTGCCTTTCTTAGCATTTTCTGAAAAGACTGTAGGGATTCCGCCATTTTTCTACTTTTAACAAAAGGGTCCCGTCGCCACAAAAAATCCTCTTACCCCCACTACTACACTACTAATTACCTCCCCCACAATCTACTTCCGTTACGGGACACTTTTCCTAACATGGCATCCCGCAAAATGATTTATAAGACGTTGTCACGTCAAAAAGGGAATCACTATTCATAGACATCTCACCTCAACCATGGTTTTGTGGAATACTTATATATTTTTTCTAGAACAGATGTCTCTAGAACAAAGTATTGATATTTTTTAAGTAATATAAAGTTTCAAAAGTTCGAAATGAAATTAGGAGATTATCGAATTAGCGCCACGACATATTATATTTCATTTTTGGCTAAACCGCGATGTCACTAAAGCGCAGGAAAACAGACATTTTAGTTCTTTTTTTTAATAAAAAAAAAATCTTTCTAACTGTTCCGTTGAGACCTATTATCAAAGTCATTTATCTGAAAATAATTATATTACACATGTCAGATATTTCTAGTGCTAAGCATCGAAATACCACCTTGGGATAAGAGGAAATGGAAGTTCAATTTAATTAACAAGGCCTTCATTATCTGCGGCGGACAGGTACAAGGACACCTGTGCATGCAGACAGACATCGGATCCTGGCAAGCACACTCAAGGCATAGAAGGAGTATCTGAAGACATGGACAGCGGCCCCAACCAGATGAAGAGCTACAGACATCGCTAAGCCCTAAGATATATTAAGATAAGTCGAACCTTTCAGTTTGTATTTTAAATAGAAGTAGTAATCAAAATTGATTAAACTTAAATTAAATATGATGATCATAAAAGATTTCACCTGGTATTTCTCAATTCATAGCATAATTACTATGCTATATTATGCTATACTAGTTTAATTATAAACTTTAAGTAAATAGGTCTACCATGCTCTCTCATAGATTATTATAGCTTAAATTGTAAATATCTGTAAACATAACCTAATGCAAACCTGACTTTATTTTATAATTTAGAATTCCAGCATGCCACCTCATTATTATAGCAAGTAAATTGGTAAGCATAATATCGTTATAGAAGATATCTAATGATTAATTACATCTAGTTATTATGTTGTATTAATTTAATATTATTAATTATTATTTATTAATATTAATAATAATAAAAAATTAATAATATTAAAATAATAAACAAGTATACCATTGCAAAGGGGGTCTATGGTATCTAGTCCTAGGAATAAATATATTACAGGCATTAATAAGAAAGGTTAGTCAGTTCTTATCAGGAATCGATAGAGATACATAATATAAATACAAATATATGACAAAATAAATAAAATACAGTCGTGGAACACCCATAAGCCTTAAAACAGCTTGAATAGCCACGGTATAGCACTGTACTCAAAACTTTACATTTTTTTTTTTTTTCATTTCTCATAGAGAACTGAAAATAAAACTTTTATTTAACACGCACTGGCTGTACATTAGAAACAATTACCATTATTCCAATAAATTAAAAGTTGTTCCAATTCAAAGTTGTTTACACGGTTAAGCAAAATAAGTCAGAAAATATTGTAAAAAAAAAAAAGATTAAAAAATATAGAATTAAAAAAAAAAGTTTGTAAGAAACACGTTTATAGTTTGATATATATCAAAAATAAATAATCACAAGCCCTTAAATCAATAAACACAACAATTCGTAAATTGAAGCCATTTATTGTAATTAGTAATTTTTTTTAATTCCTAACTTGGTTTACCCTTTTTGTATTTTTTTAAATTTGTTAATTGAGTATATTTTATTGTTTTAAGCATATGATATGCATTTATTTTCAAGCCTTATTTAGTTATATATATTTTTTAAAACATTTAAAACTCTTCCTGTCACTTTAATCATCAAAATTGGTGACTACCAAGGCCAACAAGAATAGAACAGAGAAACTATATTACGGGTATGACATCATTCAACACGTGTCATGGGATTGTTTCAAGTCATAACTGTGTAACTGCTACTCTCTTCGCTGATCCCATGAGAGAAACCTAATATAACAAAAAGTAAAACGTTTGGAATTTTATTTTCTCACCATTTTTAATTTATCAGTGCAATACAATTTTAAATGAATAAATCAATAATGCATACTGAAGATCTGTATTAAAGTTTACTTTTTTTTAATAAATAATTCATTTCTACTAATATTCTTTAGGTTTATATTGGTCTCATTTTTTAAAGAAAACTAGTAGATATTACTTTTGTCCCTAATTTTTGTTATTTAAGCACGATATTTCAAGTTTCTATTCTGATCACAAAAACGGAAAATTCGTTATTTCCAGTGTAATTTGCTTTCAATATAAGTTTACTGTGTCATACATGAAGCTCAGAGGATGAATATGACCCAATACAAGGAAAATATGATAGAGTTGGAGGAAAAAGTGACCAGGCAATATTTTTGCAAAGATGAGATTTTCCTTTAACAACCTTAACCTTTAACTATTGGTACTTTAGTAATGTACGTCATTACTAACAACATTTTGAAATTTTCAAGAATTAACTAGTAATTAATGATAATTTTACGATTTTGTCAGTTAATACTTCTTAACTTAAGTTGTGATTCAGCTACAGAAAAGGAAAAAAAATAGTTTTTGCCAAAATGTTATTCGAATATATTTACCCCAACGCGACGACATTAGGATTAAATATATTATTAATAAAAAAGGTATTTAACATATTTTAATAATTAAAAAATGCTTCCATGTCAATTTTTTAATGGTTTCTCAAAAATCGAAGATTAATATCCTGATAAAGTGAAAAGCTATTTAATGATCCAATTAATTATCTATTTTATTTTACTGTAATTAATTCTCCTAATTAAAATATTTAGCATATCACTGCTTTTCTTGAATAATGCCACACTAAAAAAAAATGTTTAATTTGGATTAAGTTAACCAATAGATTGTACCGTAGACTTGTGCTTATTTTTGGAGAACCCTACCAGCTTAGGCTCAGGTTTTAGTACAAAAAACTCCCCCCACAGTACCACACAGTAGAGAAAGGAACTTCTGTCTACAGTGATATTTTGGAAAATATTAAATTAAAAAAGAAGAAAAAAAAATGTATTGTCAGATGCGCACTATTTAACCTAAGAATGAATATTATGTTAAATTCAATAAAAAAACAAAACAATTTTCAAGATATGAATGAAAAGGCAAGAATGACGAGTTATTAAGTAGTAATTTTTTTTTAGTTAGAAGTAATTTTTTTGAAATTTTATTTAAATTATACACGTTTATAATTGAAGTACAAAATATGCATTTAAATATTGTAACCATAATAAAAATGTATCCATAATTCAAATAAATTTACGAAAAAAATTGATTTTATTTTTTTTTAAAAACCAAACGACTAACTCCACTGATATTCTATAACCCCCTGAATTATTTTTTTATACAACTCTCTATTCTTATAACTTTATCATATTTTGCTATGTTCGTACCTTGTTCTCATTAACCCTAATGAAGCCTGGCAAACTGGGGGAAAGGATAATATTGAACTCGTAATTAAATGAACAGTTCCCAGAGTGAACGAAACAAATAAAAAACTTTTCAATAACAATTTGCTGCACACTGGATCTGAGAGGACAATAACACGTGTAGGTTATTTTTAGAGAGCAATTCCGCTTGTTCTACAGCGGACCAAATGTAAAAAAAGAGCTATATTGAATTTTCAACGTTTTTAAAAACCCATGAATTTTATACTGAAAAAAATCAAACATTAAAATTAGAGAAGTAATAAACCTTCAAAGACATTAAGGATTAATTTTATTAGTCAATTATACTTTAGATCATAAAATAATATTAATTATTCATTCCTTGAAAATTAATTATTGCTCTTAATTTAATCTTTAAAAATAAAATATTCTTATAAGAGACATGATAGTTTAAAGTT
>NW_027114076.1:133845-134962 GCF_000696795.3 Halyomorpha halys
AAGAAACCATGTTTAGAAAGTATTTGAACCTGCGTTATGCATAATAAACTATCATATTTGTTATCATTATCATTTTGTTAAAAAATTGAAAAAATATTATTTTTATCAATAGATCAAATATCAAGTTATAATTATGAGTAATGATTTTAAATAATTTTTAATTGTAAGGAAGTCAGAAATAAATTAAACAGTTTACACTTTCACCGCAATATTAATATGATTTGAAATTCTAATTTTGATAAAATGAGAACTTTGTCTTTATTATAACTATTTTTTTTTAGATTAAAAAATCAGAAGTTAATCTTTGATTAATTCATTTGCGTTAGTGTTTCATTAACTTAAATTAATTCAAATAAAATCATTATTTACTTGAAAATGCATTTTTGCTCATTTTGAGACATGATGCATTCATTACATTAGGCGCGTGATATGAAATAAAAATTTGAAAGAAAAAAAATTTCAAAATATAAAAACTGGAACAAATAAGTTGTTCCAAATACTAATTAGTATTCAATAGGTATATTTTTCGTTAATCTAAATTCGTTTCAGGATTAATATTCTTATAAGAGACATGATAGTTTAAAGTTAATCATTCTGTATTCATATCATCTATATTGAACCTTAGCTGGGTACTGTAAACTTTATGAGTCGAAGAGAGGAAAAAAATATATTCAACCAGTCTCAACTAATTCTCTCTCATCCCATTTAATATAGTCTATTGGAATGATCGGTATACTGTGTATGAGTAACTCAACACAGTTGACCAGCCGATCGCAATTTTTTTCGAGTTCCTTCCTCCTCTAATAAAATCTTTTGTTTTATATTTTTAAATAATTAAATATAGTTTATGAAACTATTGAAAGTCAGAGGACTACTGAGAAAACAAATTAAATTTATAATTTTTTTTTCAAGTGACGTAACTTTGTATTCGATTTGACGTAAATTAATTTTACGACTTTGATTAAAGACGTAAAATTGTTCCTGGTAGTAAACAACAACTTTTGAACATAATTTTAAAATTTATTGTTAATGAAAATACTGTGGTCAGAAAAATTAATACAAGGAAAATATGATAGAGTTAGAGGAAAAAGTGACCAGGCAATATTTTTGCAAAGAT
>NW_027114076.1:140151-140612 GCF_000696795.3 Halyomorpha halys
TATAAAGGCGTTTTTTTATTTTTTTTTTTACTACTGTATTTTTATTAACATATATTTAGTTCGAATACCGTGATTAAAGTATAGTTCACGTTTAACTAGTGTTATACTAGTAGTTATTAATTAAAATTATATTTTGAATTTTATAATTTTTTTTTCCAAACTTGTAAGTCATACCACACGCCCAGTTTCGGCTAACTGGTTGATGAGCTCAATTATAAATTTCACAGCTTAACATAAAATAGGTTAAGTAGCAGGATATTAAATTCAAGTCTTCTTTAATAAAGTTACTTAACGTTTGTCAACTACACACTTTATTATTAACTATTTTAATATAAAATTTGTTGGACTACAATCAGATACTATCTTATCAACAATATACAATTTGAACTATCTCTTTTGTTCAAACGTTGAAGATATAAAATAATTTAATAAAAAGTTTTAGACTAAAAAGTTCTAATTTA
>NW_027114076.1:141414-143811 GCF_000696795.3 Halyomorpha halys
ACAATTAGTGAATTAATATAATGATGAGAATAAAAGAAGATGATACAGAATGTGATAAAAATAAGGATCCATTAATATCTATTACTATGCACACAAATACATTGCTAATTTTAATTGTAATATAATAAACAAATTCTGTGGAGTTAAGAAAAATACAGGCAGATATGGTCATTTGGTGAATCAAAATCAATTATTGGGAATCATAGATTTTTTTTTTTTGTGAATAATAATATTTTTTTACTGTACATTTTTATTATTAAAATTAATAAAGAATCCTCATTTCATAATCTTTAATAAATTCAAAACATCAATTTTGATAAACATTTTATTTTTGTTTTATTACTTTCCCTTCTCCCCCCACAACCAAAAAAAAAAAAAATAAGTGATGAAAAATCTCATTTGCCCAGGCAACTTATTTTTAATCAACTGAAAAAAAAAAAGAAGAAAAATTCGCTTGGAGGCAGTGGATTTCCGTTGTGTGATATAACTCAGTACTCTCGTTCTAAATTACAAAAGTTTAGAAGAAGGGAAAGAAGCTAAAGAGGAGTCGAGGTAAAAGGAAAAAACTTGTTCCCTCCAATTCTAGGATATTAGGATCTGTAAGTCCTTGTAATTGAAATGACATTTTCGAGTGAAAAAAATCATCTTACTTTAGATAGAAAAAAAAAATGTTCTAGATGAAATTTTAAAAATAGAATCAGGAAAAAAACGGAAATTATTTTTATTCCCCGTGTATCTCAGAAGGGCCGTAAAAGAAGTTTCAGACAGGAAATGTTGGAAATAGGAAGTTTATAATATATTGTAGAATTTAAATTAAATTACTTAAAATTTATTTATATTAATAAAGAATTGATTAATAATGTATAATTATATATGTAATTTATTTAATTATTATTTATTTTTACCTGCGATATACTAACTAGGAACGGGTATAAAAGTAATGTAATTCAAAAACGTCCGAAATAGGTCGTTTAATTAACACACTAAACAGCATTTTAAAATTCTAACTAAATAGTTTCAATTATGATATACCATCAGATTGTACAAATATTCTAGGTTAAATAAGGAAATTTATAATATGAATCATGCATCATAACCTGAATTCCAAGAATGTTTTGCCTCGCACTTACCTGAAAACAAAAGAAACCATGTTTAGAAAGTATTTGAACCTGCGTTATGCATAATAAACTATCATATTTGTTATCATTATCATTTTGTTAAAAAATTGAAAAAATCTCTGAAGCTATCAACTTAAACAGCTTGATGAAGCTCTATAAAGTGGGACGAAACGTCGGAAAATAAATAAACTAATCCTGTTTCTCTTTTAAACGCAATCCTGACCATCTTCTTCATAATTTGTTTCATATTATTTAATAATATAAGGCAAATTATATATGTATTTTATATAAATTTGTGTACAGTATAAATATGCACACCGTTGGCTGGGCTAGAATAGTGACACATCTGACAAAGAATGTATTCCTTAGAATACAGTTAATTCTTAACAACTCTAATAGCTTTAAAACAGTCTGTAGGACGACCTCATTAAACAAAGTAACCGCAGTCTACGGTACTATCTTAGGAATACGTCCAATTCCAAATAAGATCACTTTTTTTTTTTACAGATGTACCATTTTAATGATTAAGTTAATATTTATTGTTATATAATTGCATTGTACGATAGAATTATTGCACATACTGTAAATTTTGTTTTTAAAAACTCTTGATCCAACCATTTTCACATCTTGAAATCTCATAATCAAATATCAGCCGAACTTATTTAAAGGGGGAAAACAAGATGACGTTTTTGAGTTTTAAACTATTTTGTTGTGAGCTAACATTTTACCCAACTTTGCAGAGGGCTAAGATATAAAAATAAATATATAAAAAAGATATAACAACTAAAATAACTTAAAAGTAAGAGAGTATATAACATGAAATAATAGTAAAATATGGGTTGGCTAAATATGACAAAATGTATCCAATTCCCCCACTCCTTAATCCTTTTAGTCTTCTCATACACCTTTAGCTTATTTTGTGTTTACTTCATTCAGTAAGGTGGGTGTCCTATCTTGTTCATTACTTGTATTTTTTCTTGACCTTTGTTTCATTCGTATTATTCTGTTTTTTATTTTAGTGCATATTGTATTTTATATTTCTTTTTATGTTTATCATTTCCATTTTCATTGATTGTCTAACCAGTTTTTGTAATTATTTTTTATTAGTACTTTTCACTGTATTAATTTTATTTAATTTAATTTACTTGGTTTGTTTTTATACAATTTTTTTATTTATTTATTGTAATTTACTTCTGTACAAAATAATAAATACAATAAGTAAACATGTGGAATTTTTCATTTACTCTTGAAAATCTTGGGAAGGAACCACCCATTGGTG
>NW_027114076.1:144771-145162 GCF_000696795.3 Halyomorpha halys
TTTTACCCAACTTTGCAGAGGGCTAAGATATAAAAATAAATATATAAAAAAGATATAACAACTAAAATAACTTAAAAGTAAGAGAGTATATAACACGAAATAATAGTAAACTATGGGTTGGCTAAATATGGCCAAATGTTTCCATTTCCCCCACTCCTTAATCGTTTTAGTCTTCTCATACGCCTTTAGCTTATTTTTGTCTTTACTTCCATTCAGTAAGGTGGGTGTCCTATCTTGTTCATTACTTGCCTTTTTTCTTGACCTTTGTTTTATTCGTATTTTTCTGTTTTTTGTTTTAGAGTGTACTGTATTTTATATTTCTTTCTATTTGTTATCATTTCCATTTTCATTGATTCACACAGTCTAACACGTTTTTGCAATTCTTTTTTAT
>NW_027114076.1:145212-150422 GCF_000696795.3 Halyomorpha halys
GTTTACTTTTATTTCATGTTATTTATTCTCTTACTTTGTTACATTATTTTAGTTGTTCATAATTTTTTTACCCCTGCAAAGTTTGGCGAAAAATTGGTTCACAATCAAATTGGTCGCACCTGGACCATCTTGTTCCTTTTATATGTTACATACGGTCAATCAACAATCTTCCAAAAATAATTTTTGTATTCTGTCATTGCGAAATTACATATCAGATGAAAACACAAACAATGGGCTAGAAAATATCACTTCAGCACAGCAGTTTGTAAATCTACGAGGAGCATTTTTATGGTCCGAAAAATGGTGAAATTATACAATTCTGCATTACACTGTATCCATAGCAATTTTAGTGAATAAATTATCTATAGGTTCAGTTTCTACTTTTGCCCAACTATGATCGTTAGGAATAAAACCACCAAATTTTCAGCTAGTAACTGTAAAAAAACTAGAAAAAAAATATTGAGTTATTTAAAACAAAGATTTTTATATCATTAAATTTCTAAATTTATTATACATAAAAAAGATACCGATCTTTTATCTCGTGGATCAATTGAATACAGAGATACAGCACAAGCTACAAAGATCCCAACAACGTCTACAATGCCTGTTCATTTGCAAAGAGAAAGGATGTTGCCATGTTTCATGGTTAATTGGAAAAGTAATTGCCTCCAGCCTAACATCTGCCCCACTTAATGAAGCACGAGGAGTTGGGACGGAACAGAGGAGTTTAAAAAAAAAAGAAGCTAAAAGACAACGTAGAATAACTTTTCTGTGTAATATACAAAAAACATATAAAAGATGAAGAAATATGCTATCATATCCGTTCATAAATTAATTTAAATATAATTTAAAAAAAAAAAAGTTAAATACTTCTAAACCTATTCCACTATGAAGACCAAACCTAAATTAAGAATGAAGAATCACTATCTTTAAAGTTCGAATTTTATTCATTTTATCAAATTATTTATTTATTTACCTGACCTGTATAAACACTGCGTAGAATATTTTTAATTCGATTAATACCTTAAACAAAAATTAATTATGAAAGAAATGTCATCACAAATCTCCCGTATATGGTATTTCCTAATTACTAAATGTCTTAATATTAAATTCTCTTAAATATATTTTGAAGAGAATATGTGATTTTTTCTATAAAAAGTATTATTCACTACTATGAATAAAGATTAATATTTGGAACAAAGAAGATACAAGTCACCAAAATTTGGAATTTTGAAATTTTCGATTTTAAAAAAAATCTATGCTTGAAAATGTAATCAATATAATGATTGATATTGTTTTTAAATACAAAACATATAGGTAGTTACACACACTCGAAATATTAATCCTAAGATTAGATTTCTTATAATCTCCTTCTTACAGAAAGAGAAGTGACTTAAGTCAATTCGATAGCATACAAATGCAAAAAATTGCAAAATGAAATGTGAGAAAAAAGGTGGAACATTAAAACAATAATTTCTAAACTACTATACTGTTGGTACTGGTACATACCCACATACCACAGACCATTTAATTGCAAAATGATCAAGAAATCTAACCTGAATTCTTGTTTTTATTTATTTTTTTCATATAAAAAATTACATCCAATATGGTCCGACCAGATGACTTCTATCGGTGGTACGTAAATAACACATGTAATTGATATACATAAGTGAAATGTAAATATTGCATTTTAGACTATTGTGTCCAAATTATCATAATTCACAGTGATTTTTTTCTTTTTACAAAATTGGTTCTCATTCCCGAGATTATTTTTAAGTAACTAAAGAAAATACATTAAAACTGAAATTTCATTTAACTAACTAGGCTCAATATTTTTTACAGAGAGCGACTATAATCTATCATAATTATCTATCTATCATAACCCTACACCTTCTTTAAAAACCACCTGTAACAAACATCTTAAAGATCTCTTAAATTCTAAATTTATTAATTATCCTACATACAGGAACCTTATCTCATATAATTCAGTTGCCCCCCGTTTTTATGGCCTTCCCAAAATTCACAAACCCAATACTCCCCTCCGTCCGATCACTTCTAATATTAATTCCCCCGCCGTCAAACTTAGTAAATACCTACTGCCTTTTTTACAAGCTCTCAGCCATGACAATATGGACATTCACAGCTCTTTTCACCTCTGCGATCAATTATTGGGCCTTACAATTCCAGACCACTACATTCTCACTTCCTTTGACGTTGAAAGTTTATTAACCAATATCCGAATATAGATAAAGTCCTAATTTTAATAGAATCCAACTGGTCAACCATGGAACCGCATACTTCCCTAGACCTCTCTTCTTACCTCAACTCTCTCCAACTTTGTTGTGAATCCGGCTTCCTCACATTCCAGGGTCAATTTTTTAAACAAATTTTAAACAAAAGAGTAATCCTCTAGCCCCCGATCTTCTCAATATCGTACTTAACGATTTACTAAACTCCGTTACCCCACAGTTCACTAATGACATCATTTTTATTAAAAAAATATATTGACGACCTCCTCTTAATACTGAATCCCAATAAAATCACCGATATCTTATTTGCCTTCAACTTCTACCATCCTCGCTTACGTTTTACAGTTGAATCAGAAACAAACAATTCGCTAACATTTCTTGACCTCCTCATCATAAAAAACACCAATAATACTATATCCACCGATTAGTTTACAAAACCTAGTCTTACTCAGGAAGACTTCTAAATTATCACTCCCAACATCCCAAATCTTACCATCAAAAACTAAACAAAACTGTAACTTGACTTGTATGTTTATCATTGGTATTTCATATCAACTGTTGTGTCATAACGGTCTTTCTTGACAGCTACGTTTCTAGCGAATCCTTTGTCCGTAGCCCACTCTGGCGAGCCTTTCTAAAAGTCAAAAAATCAATCAGTTTTAGGCCTACCTTCTACGCCATAACGACGTGAATCTCCTTTCTCGTTCTATTATTATTTAATAGATAAATATTTATTTATAGTAATATTTCTTATATTATTACCTATACGTATAGTTACATAAGTTAATACTCACACTGTAATTCAGATATAAGTCACTCACTATATTTCATTTACTGCCACATAGACACTACTTGCATATCTTATATTATACATATCTTCTTATCTACATGATATTATATTTCATCTTTCACTGTTTTCAATCTACTACCATCTAATTCCACAATTATCAATAAATTTTTTTACTATTCAATTATCAGTTATTAATATTTTATCATTTATGATTCAATTCAATATTTTGTATAACTCCAAATTTGTTTGTATACTATTCATTTTCAATTTTATGTTTCTCTAAATGCTGTTGTTACCTCTTTTGTTCTATAGCCCAGATGAAGACCTGAAACTCAGGTCGAAACGTCGGCATAAAATAAATAAATATTGGTTTGTTTATTTATGTTGTTCTATGTTCGCACCCCCCGACAAACTTCTCCAATCATTAATCTACGGTCAACTATCTACACCTCATTATAATCTATCATATTTTTCTTAACTCACTACCGACGTACATAAAAACTCACGAAAATGTTTACATTATAATTCCAGCAGTGTTTAACAATTGTCAAGGCCAATTGAGTGAACTTCTCTTACCCCACACTCTCCTATTACAATATAAAAAAATTTCCTATTAGAAATGACTTAGGAAATGCCTGTTCTACCAGGAGTGCAGGAGGAGTAGGAGCCAATCTTATGTGTCAGTTTACATCAAAAAGGCGGACATTTCTATTTACTTCAACGTTAACCTGAACTCCGAGGGCGTGGACAATCTCCGTATTTTTGGCCCCACTTAAACCTTTAAAAGAGAACAGGCTACACGCTTCTCCCATCCCTCCTGTTTAATAAAACAGTAAAGTTTCAATCCAACATCTTTTTTATAATTAAAAAATATTACTCCAAAAGCACTTTTTTTTTTTTTAGAACTCACAGACTTATGTAAATAAACTAATAAATATACATAGCGAAACAAAGGTTACAGCAACTCTGTGGACAAATAAAACATGAAATTTAAGAAAGTTTATGCGACAAAGTTATAACATCACAAAACTCTTTAATATCGTTTAATGGCGGAGAGAGGATTCGCTAAGTCAAGGAGCTAATTACCGAAGCGAGAGAAAAGTGCGGAGAAGATGCGAAAAGTAAGGAGCATTCGAAACTTCAAATTGGACCTGGTGGGGGATGAGAGGAGGAAAAGTGTAAAGGGAGCGACTCCAAGACAGAAGTTTGAAGCAGCCTCATTACTGCGATTGATAAGGACTTCCAACTCCTCGCAACTTTATCAATCACTGAGCTCAATCTTTGTCCAGGATCTGAGCAGATCGTTTAGATTAAATTACGATAACTCCCCTATCATATCACTCACTCCTCTTAAATAAATCAAAGGACCTTTATCTTCGCTAACTGATTTATCCGGTCCGGATTGTTTGTTGGGAACAATCCTAATTTAAGAGAGAGCATGTTAGAAAGGATTGAGAGAAAACAGAGGGAACCTGCGTGGGATGGGAGGCTTATTTCGTTAGTAAGAAAGTAAATTCTACTGATCGAAGGACTGTCCGTTACTCGCCTCCACATAACCGATTTTTGGTGCTGTTTGAAAATTTCACGAATTGACCAACAGAATAAGGAAAATTAATGTCTAAATCTGAATTCGTAAAATAAATGACACCATCCATTTTTACAACAGTAGAATTCAAGTCTAAAGGAATCTGTATTAGTACTAAATTTTATCAATTTTAATAAAACCAATTACCTCATTGCGATTGGCTAAATATGTTTACAAAGCCATCTGAACAACTCAAAAGTCGTTCTGAAGCCAATGCGGTTAAGTCAAGGAAACAAAAATTGAGAAAATTAATGTTTAAATAAAAACGTAAGTATTTATTGGAAAAATGAGAGCAACTTAAAAATTTTAGGAATAATTTCTTTTGGCAGCTGAAAAAAATAAGCAATTAATGTACATAATACATGTAAATAATACAATAACATTTGTTATCATAATTCCTATGTTTATTTATTATAACAAACATCTTCTTCTGAGTTTTTTTTTTTTTTAATAATTTATTTATTGATATTTACAACTGTATACACACATATATATAACAAGTAAATTTGCTGTAGGTGACATAGTAACATGATAAAAACATGTGGAGAATCTACCCACTGATAGAACTCCAATAACATTTCTAGAG
>NW_027114076.1:152062-153556 GCF_000696795.3 Halyomorpha halys
CATTAAACTATCTCAATGGCACCATAATATTTCATTTAAAAAAATCAATTGTTTTACCCCAATCTTTTATAACTTTAATGAAAACTATGAATAATAAGTATTCAAAATTGATGATTCTGCCTAATAGTTAGGAGCAATAAAAATTTGAAAACGTTAAAAATTAATTTTTAATAGCAGCTCCACATCTTTAAAACTACCAACACTAGAAAACCAAAGAGAGCATTATTTAAAATTAAATTTATTTACATAAATGTATAAAATGTAAAAGAAAAAGAAATTTTCTAAAATTTGAGCCCTAATAGAACTATTTACGTTCTACAGTATTTTAGAAAGGAAAATTTCATTACCAAATAACATTTCCAAGAAATAAATGTCGCTTTTTAAAAAGCATGATCTCGGAAAATATTGAACAGTTCAAGAGCCCGGTGAAAAAAAGTAAGTGGTTTTACCCCAATTTTTTATTACTTTAATGAAAACTATAAATAATTAGTAGTCAAAATTGATGAATCTATAGAGTATGGTTAGGATAAACAAAAAGAACAGCTATTTGAAAACATTTATTTTTATAAACCTAACAGAACATCATTTAAAATAAAATGTATTTACATATATATGAAAAATAAATTTTCTAAAATATGAGCCTTATAGAACTATTTACGTTCAATTAAAAAGCAACATTTCATAACAAGATAACAAAAACTCAGAAGTTAGTGAATTCATATTGGAAAAACTATATCTCCGAAATCATTTGACATACAGATTAGCACTAAATTAGTCTAATCAACTATTAGCACTCAAATTAAATGCAATATGAAGTAATTTATGACGTTCACCTTCGTAGAAGTAGCAGTTTTCAAAATATTTTCCAAAATAAATTATTGAACCATTGCAACTGTATTCGGGCTCTTATAATAACAAATTTACTCTTCTTTAAACGTTGTTCTCTTAATTTTTTTGGGGTTATCGGTAGTTTTAAAGATATGGAGAATCCGAATAAAAAATTAATTATTTCTAACGTTTCGCAACAGCCGCCATTTTTTATTCTACCTAATTATTCCCTACAGACTCATTATTGGGTAGTAAAATAAGTTCGTAGCGTTTTTCAATATTTCAATTTAATCCTCTCAGTGTTTATAAAATCATGTTTACATATTCTAAAAAAGGATTAGTTAAGATGGTTTTATGAATCAGTTTCAACGGAGATTCCTTATCTTAAGAGTTATTTTACTTGCTCAAAATAGAAAAGAAAATAATCCACTTTCGTTCTCTCGTATTTAATCGTTACATCGTAAATCGTTAAAATCCTCAATGCTCCTTACTTTGTCACAAATAAAATCATACATAAAGACCTTAATGTTCTCTATGTAACCGATCTAGCCCGAACCAGATATCACTCCTTCCATTATAAACTCTGTAACCTCTCAAACCCCCTAGTTTCTAATCTTGCATCCTCTTCCATTCCTGACAATCCTCCGAGGCGCCTGAAAAGAAGAT
>NW_027114076.1:154246-159829 GCF_000696795.3 Halyomorpha halys
AGTGGAGCCCCAAAGCTCAACTCCGTATGTCCAGATAGGCCTTATAATAGTCATGTAGATCAGTCTTTTGTAATGGATTGGCAATTTAGACCGTGTCTAGTAAATGTTGCAATAGTCGGAATCTACGAGCAGTTTCTCTGAGTTATTTATATGTAAATTTTGATCTCCACGTATTTTACTTATGTCCTGTTTAATTGAAGGTATATACTTTAATAAACTCATGTTGTCTTTTTTTGTTTCTTTTGAAATTATTTTCCCATTAGGATATTTAATATTGGTTGAGTAATATTTTTAAAATTTAAAGTTTCTTATCAAATTTCATTGCAAAAATTATTCTTTTATTTCTATTTTGGTCCTAATCCTTTTTTAGGTTTTTAGCGTTTCGAGAAGATTACCCAGAATTCCAGCTACGTTTTCTACCAACTTTTAATTTTAAAATAAAATTATACTAGTAGTTTTTATCTCATATTTAATAAATAATCAATCATACAAGCACCCCCTTAAAATAGTTTAAAATATATACAGATAAAAAGCCTGCGTCAATCAAGTATCACAATTGAAATTATCGCAATAAACGATAGAAAAGTAATTTCAGTGAATCCGTAAAATGAACTGAAAATTAAAATACACTTATATTAAAATAGCTATCGGTGAATTCTTCAAATTATATGTTATTGATAGTGCTCTTCATTTTCTCTTAGATTCATCTCTTTTTTGTTTTTATGAAGAGAAATAGGAGATTAGAGGATACCAAGGGTAGTTTATGAAATGGATTCTTTTGATATAATTCCACAAATGGGAGGGTGCGGTCCCGATTCCTGGACCCCTCCACTATATCATCAGCAAAATCCCGTTATCACTGCCCCCGATGCGGAATAACGTCGACACGGCCTCTGTAATCAATTGCAGTTCGAAAGTCGTACTAACGCGCGGAAAACAAAAAGCCAGGGGTAATGCCGCTATAACTCATGACTAGCGCCCTATCTCCTGGTATTAATCTCTCGATTACCACTTCGTGGGGTGTTGTTCCTTGGTCGTGAAGCGCGGTGTGGGGAGTTGGAACGGTTGATGGAGGTCAGGGAACTACTGTACACAGACCGCCAGGCTAAAACACTCTTATCTCTAATGGAGGATATGGTGCTTGAGTGCTCAGCCACTCCAGGACCACTCAGTTACTGCAGATGATAGAGTGCGAGTGGCGACTCAGGTGATAAATCCATTACAACTACTAATAGGCTGCAATGTACTACAAATGTCATATATAATTGATCATAAAGGTACGCATAGAAAGTGATATTTCTGGTTTTTCATTTTTATAAAAAAAAAAGGGTAAAAGATTAGAAGAATGTTTTTCATGATTCAGGCCTAAAATATTACTAGCTTAGATTAAACAAATAGACAAATTAAATCTAAGAGGAACTCAAATAACTTTCTATATAATCGATTTCATGCTCGATATTACTAATCTCATAATTTATTTCAATAAATTCATCATTAAACTATCTCAATGGCACCATAATATTTCATAAAAAAAATCAATTCTTTTACCCCAATTTTGTATTACTTTAATGAAAAATATGAATAATTAGTAGTCAAAATTGATGATTCTGCCTAATAGTTAGGAGGAATAAAAATAGCGCCTATTTGAAAACGTTAAAAAAAAATTAATTTTTAATAGCAGCTCCACATCTTTAAGAGTACCAACACTAGAAAACCAAAGAGAATATTATTTAAAATTAAATGTATTTACATAAATGTATAAAGTGTAAAAGAAAAATAAATTTTCTAAAATTTGAGCCCTAATAGAACTATTTACGTTCTACAGTATTTTAGAAAGCAAAATTTCATTACCAAATAACATTTCTAAGAAATAAATGTCGCTAGTTAAAAAGCATGATATCAGAAAATAGTGAATAGTTTAAGAGCCCGGTGAAAAAAAGTAAGTTGTTTCGCCCCAATTTTTGATTATTTTAATGAAAACTATAAATAATTAGTAGTCAAATTTGATGAATCTACAGAGTATGGCTAGGATAAACAAAAAAGAGCAGCTATTTGAAAACGTTCATTTTTATTCGCAGCTCTACGTCTTTAAAAAAACCAACACTAGAAAACCTAACAGAATATCATTTAAAATAAAATGTAAAAGAAAAATAAATTTTCTAAAATATGAGCCCTAATAGAAGTATTTATGTTCAATAGTTTCTGAGATATAGCTTTTTAAATAGGAACATTTCATAGCAAGATAAAAAAAACTCAGAAGTTAGTAAATTCATATTGGAAAAAACTATATCTCCGAAATCATTTGACATACCGATGTGTCTATTAGCACTCAAATTAAATGCAATTTAATGCAATTATGAAGTAGTTTATGATGTTCATCTTCGAAGAAGTAGCAGTTTTCAAGATATTTTCCAAAATAAATTACTGAACCATTGAATGCAAGCAGCTGTATTCGGGCTCTTATAATAACAAATACACTCTTCTTTAAACCTTGTTCTCTTAAATTTTTTTGGGTTGTCAGTAGTTTTAAAGATATGGAGAATCCGAATAAGAAATTAATTTTTTCTAACGTTTCGCAACAGCCGCCGTTTTTTATTCTACCTAATTATTCTCTGCAGACTCATTATTGGGTTGTAAAATAAGTTCGTAGCGATTTTCAATATTTCAATTTAATCCTCTCAGTGTTTATAAAATCATGTTTACTCAGTCAATAATTTTTACATATTCTAAAAAAGGATTAGTTAAGATGCTTTTATGCATCAGTTTCAACGGAAATTCCTTATCTTTAAGAGTTATTTTGCTTGCTCAAAATGGAAAAGAAAAAAATTCACTTTCGTCATTTAATGATTTTTTATTTCCGAAAAGGAAAATCCACTCCACATACGGTTAACAAAATTTGCAGTGTGTATGGTGATGATACCTTAGGAGAAAGTACCGTCCGTAAGTGGTTTGCTCGGTTCAGAACCAGAAATTTTGACTTGAAAGACGCAAAGCGCTCGGGTTGTCTTTCAACTTTTGATGATGACCAAATTCAAGCACTCACTCGACGACACGGGATATTGCAGAAACGCTTAACATATCTCATGCAAGTGTCTCAAATAATTTGGGGCTGCGGGATATGTTTCTCGAAGTGATAATGGGTTCCTCACAATTTAACAGAAAAGAATTTCTGGAGAACTGGAAGAATTGGACCACGTATTCATTATCGATTTTTTTTTAATTTATTGGAGTTTGGCTGGAATGGGATCCCCCACCCATCCTATTCAAAAGACCCATTGCCCCAACAGATTTTCACTTATTTCGGGCCCTTCCAAACTCTATTAACGGGAAACACTTTAATTCACTCGAGCACTGCAAAACGCATATAGAGAAGTTCATTGCGCAAAAATCTGAGAAGTTCTCGGTGTACGGAATTAAACAATTACATGAAAGATGAATGTAACAGATCAAAATGGGTCATATATAATTGATTAAGAATATTTACTAGAATCTGAAGTTTCTATTGAAATCACCAATAAAAAACGCTACGAACAGTTTTCATAAAAGTAATTTAAAATTAGAACTTAATAAATTAAAATAACTGCTTTTTATTCTTGGACTATTATTTTTACTATTTGTACCGAATTTCAGCCTGATCTTTTACGATAGGCAGCAGTGAAACTAAACTAAGTTTAAAAATAGGTCTCTGGAGGGCATTAAAAGGACAATAAAGTATAATAAAAAGTTTACAAGATTTAGACTTTTAGGGGACGGTATTTAAGAGACGTGAATTATATTCCAAAAGAGGGTCTGAATAACTAACGAACTGTAAAAACAATTTCCAAAATTAAATATGCTCTTCTTAAAATTCACAACGTTTATCAGTACAAGGTAACAATAAATAAATTATTTTTTAATAGAGGGTCATTCTACTTTAACTCGACACACTTTTGAACCCTAACAAATCAGATTTTCTTCAAATTTCGCACAGGTATGTTTTATAGGTATAGATTTGGAAACATGTGAAATTTTACTGAGATATGTTCCATAATTTTTGAATTACGGAGCCGTTTCATATAAATGGGCTTAAAAACAGAAAACAAGATTTAGCAATTGTCTAGAAGTTTACTTAATTTAGCAAGATATATAAAATAGGTGTCATAATGTGTAACTTCATGCCCTCTCACATGATACGTAATACTACGAAGGTTAAAATAAAATAAGCATATCTCAATAACTAATTTAAAATTTTTATTTTATTTTTCTCAGAAATTATATATTTTAAAATTATGAGCTTCATCCTTTGAATAGGTTGTAATGATGTAAATAAAACCAAAAAATAAATGAATTAATACATTAAATACATGTGATTAAGCTATCACTTAAATTAAAGCTGAATGGTTTCTGAGATGTATATTTCCTAAAATAAATTCACTAACTACTGATTTCGGGTACATTTTTTATGCAATGTCCTTTTATAAAAAGTTTATTTCGGGAACAATTGAACATAACAGCTCTATTAGGGCTCTGTTATTAGAATTGTAGGCATAATGTAGGCATTTTTAAAGATATGAAGCTACAAATAAAAAATTATTGTTTTTTAACATTTTGAAATAGCCGCCATTTTTTATCCCTTCTTCCTACTATGGTTTTCAGATTCATCAATTCTAACTAGTAAATATATTTATAATTTTATTTAGCTTTTAATAAAATTAATAAAAAATTGGGGTGAAATAACTTATCTTTTATCTCGGGCTTTTGGGTTATCCCATAAGCTGAGAAATCCGGTCAATATTGTTGGGAAAGCTTAGAATTGTGGCAGCAACACCTTACACAACACAATAGTATAGATTTCCCTTATTTTCAAGACAACTCGATGCCCTTACATCCATTCATATTCAAAGACGTTAATTTACCCGAAGAAAGGTCGCGTTATGCATCAGCAGTAAATAACAAAGGAGAGTACGGCACAGTAACGAATTCAGTGAATCCTAAATGTAACGAAGCAATACCGGCCTGGAAGAACTTTGACTTCCATTGTAGAGTAGTTGAGCAATCCCCAATTTTGCCCCTAACCAGAAGATATCAGATACACGACGCCGGGCCCGCCTTATGTAAGGACCTTTCCCAGCATCGGGGAGTCACGAAGCTGAGTAGCAATTGCGTTCTCTGCCATTCCGAAAGGAATAGGTCGCCGGAAAGTGAGGCCACGATTCTGGGCAACAGCGAGCTACGGGAAATGGCCGATAGTTCTCATTCAGTGGCATTAAGGGCAAACGTTTCCTGGACAATTGTACGCGGATGTAAAGGGCAACAAAAAAAACCATCAACCATACATCCGTTTTCGTATATCTTCTAAACGGTGTTACTAGATCTTCCACATGTGATGTTATGTTGTTACAAAATGGAACAAATAATTCTATTGGTAAGGGTTAATATGCTTTTTGCAAGTGGCATTTTTACTTACTCTTACTTATATATAGGATATACAAGAGCCCAACAGGAGAAAAAGTTAATTATTTCACCCCAATTTTTTATTTTAATTTAAGTTTTTACGATTTATTTGTTAAAGCAAACATTTGGACAACATTTCAAGGCAGATAC
>NW_027114076.1:159879-161168 GCF_000696795.3 Halyomorpha halys
TTTATTTGTTAAAACAAACATTTGGACAACATTTCAAGGCAGATACTAGTCATAAACTTTATGGCAAGTTAAATAAAATTTATTTTGAGTGCTGGCAGACATCTGTACGCCTAATACTTCCCGAGCTATTGTTTTTCATAATTCTAAATTTTTGTCCGAACAGCTAAAAATCAACAGATTTTAAATCTAGGATATCATTTTTTTTATATTTTAAAAGTTATGTAAGTAAGGAATCTATTTAAAAACAAAAAAATTATGAAGTGATTATGATATTATTTTAATGATTAATTTATTTTAAAGATGTGACAAGGGTAATTAGTCTGCAATTTTGGGATTTTTAAAAAAGCGATGACATCAATATTATAGGTATGGCCAATGAAATCAGTGTGTAGTTGAAGGAAATAATGTAATTGTTATATAAAAACAAAAACTTGTTGTAGGTTGTATCCTAGAGAATGCTAGTCTGAGGGCCGAAACGTTGCAGAATTTTAAAGAATAAAAGTTGAGAGAAAAAAAGGATCAAAATTGTGTAAATTGATAATGTCATAATTTACTTTACAGTGCATAAAATTAGCTTTAATTTAAGTGTTATTAAACATTTACGTCAAATGGTTTTTGAGATATAGATTTATGAAAATAAATTCACTAACTACTGACTTTTCAAAGCATTTTTTATGTTGCTTTTTCTTTACGAGTGTGGCAGACGTACATTTTATACGAACATCTAGAAATCATAGTTTGTGAATTTATTTTGTCAAATATCATAAAAACTACTACTCCTACAAAAATAAACGTTATAAACTATTTTATAGTAAATTTGACTGGCTTTAATTTGAGTGCTGACAGACATCTGTATAACCTATGGTTTCTGAAATAAAGTTTTTCAAAACTGTTATTGTCTGAACAATTAAAAATCAATTTATTTTAGCCCATATCATGAAAACTACTATTCCTACGAAGGTAAAGGTCAGAAACTACTTTATAGTATGTTAAACTAGCTTTAATTTGAGTGCTAATAGACATCTGTACGTCACATAGTTCCTGAGATATAGATTTATCAAAATATATCCACTAACTACTGATCTTTCAGTACATTTTTATGAAATGTTGCTTTTTAAAAAAGCTATATCTCAAGAACTATTGGACAAAAATAGCTCTAGTAGGGCTCATATTTTAGTAAATTTACTCTTCTTTAAATAATATTCTATTAGGTTTTGCAATGTTGTTAATAATTTCAAGCATATTGAGTGCCAAAAGAAATTTTATTTTTTTTGAAACGTTTTGAGACA
>NW_027114076.1:161218-163909 GCF_000696795.3 Halyomorpha halys
GTTAAATAAAATTTATTTTGAGTGCTGGTAGACATCTGTACGCCTAATACTTCCTGAGATATTATTTTTCATAATTCTAAATTTTTGTCCGAACAGCTAGAAATCAACAGATTTTAAATCTAGGATATCAATTTTTTTTTCAAGTTATGTAAGTAAGGAATCTATTTAATAACAAAAATTTTAAAAAATAATGTTATTATGATATTATTTTAATGATTAATTTATTTTAAAGATGTGACAAGGGCAATTAACCTGCATTTTTGGATTTTTAAAAAAGCAATTACATCAATATCAATATTGATGTAATTGCTTTTTTATAGGTATGGCCAAAGAAATCAGTGTGTAGTTGAAGGAAATAATATAATTGTTATATAAAAACAAAAACGTTTTGTAGGATGTATCCTTGAGAATGGCTCGAGGGCCGAAACGTTGGAGAATTTTAAAGAATAAAAGTCGAGAGAAAAAAAGGATCAAAATTGTGTAAATTGATAATGTCATAATTTACTTTACAGTGCATAAAATTAGCTATAATGTGAGTGTTATTAAACATTTGTTCGTCAAATGGTTTTAAAGATATAGATTTATCACAATAAATTCACTAACTACTGATTTTTCAGAGCATTTTTTATGAAATGTTGCTTTTACTTCATGAGTGTTGGCAGACGTATGTATGTCTTATGGGTCTAGAGATATATTTTTTCAGAAATCCAACATTTTATACGAACATCTAGAAATCATAGTTTGTGAATTTATTTTGTCAAATATCATAAAAATTACTACTCCAACAAAGATAAACGTTATAAACTATTTTATAGCAAATTTGACTGGCTTTAATTTGAGTGCTGACAGACATCTGTATAACCTATGTTATCTGAAATAAAGTTTTTCAAAACTCTTATTGTCTGAACAATTAAAAATCAATTTATTTTAGCCCATATCATGAAAACTAACATTTCTACGAAGGTAAAGGTCAGAAACTACTTATAGTATGTTAAACTAGCTTTAATTTGAGTGCTAATAGACATCTATATGTCACATAGCTCCTGAGATATAGATTTATCAAAATATATCCACTAACTACTAATCTTTCAGTACATTTTTATGAAATGTTGCTTTTTAAAAAAGCTATATCTCGAGAACTATTGGACATAAATAGCTCTAGTAGGGCTCATATTTTAGCAAATTTACTCTTCTTTAAATGATATTCTATTAGGTTTTGCAATGTTGTTAATAATTTCAAGCATATTGAGTGCCAAAAGAAATTTTTTTTTTTAAACGTTTTGAGACAGCCGCCATTTTGTATTCCCGCTACCTATACTTGGCAGATTAATCATTTTTGTCAAGTAATTTTACATAGTTTTCATTAAAGCAATAAAAAAATTGGGGTGAAATAACTGCCTTTTTTCACCCCGCCTCTTCAACTAATAGTAAGGAGAAGTATTTCTATTGTGAAAAATTTACAATTCGAGTTTCCGAGAGAAATTTACTTTTTGAGTTTTTTAATTCCAAATAACCCCTCGTAAAATGGATTGTTGGCGGGTCTAGCTCAAATATGAAAAGTCGTACAAAACTGAAATTACATATTTAAGGCGAGTATATCTTTTGTTTGCTTTTAATACCAGTAATGCGGTCAAGAGAGAAGCGCTGGGATCTTCCGGAGTCCTGCTCTTTCCTTTCTGTCGAAAAGTGAGGGGGAGGGGGAGAAGCTCAGTACGGAGTTTCTAAGGTTTAATGTACCTAAATAGGAATGATTGCATTGAAGATATTTTACAGTAAGTTTAATTTTTTAATTATATTATTATTTTTTTGTTTCTCTTCTATTATTTTTTTTGTTGTCATTTAATTTATATATTTGTAAATATTGTGTGAATGAGTTCTTTGATTCCTATTACCACTCTCTATAAACATAAGATAGAATGTAGTGTTGACAATATAAAATATAACTAGGATATATGCCTGGGGTGTTACTGCAACATTTTCGACAAAATCGACTGGAAGCGCTACTTATCTTTTTTTTTAAAGGTTTTTATTTTTTAATTGAAAAGAGATTGAATGATTTTGATTAAAGGTTGATTTAATATCGGCTAAGTTTTATCCCCATCTAAATAGTTAGCTTAAAAAATGAGCTATCAATATCTTAAATAGAATAGGACAGATATCACTCACTTACTAAAATTGATAACTGCCTCAATAAAATCAATAAGTATAAAATTTAAATTAATAGTTGTGATTCTACGATGCAAATGTGCAATTGATTCTGATATAAAAAATATATATAGCACTTTAAAAAGTTCAGTTATAGAAATCACTCGAAAATTATTATCAAACATTATAGAATTTATTTAAGTAAAATTGCTTTATTTGAAAAAAAAAAATCATCTAAATCGAAACCATAATAGCAAAGATGGAAATTTGTTTCATCTTTATCTTCTTAACTAATAAAAGGACAGATATGACTCATTTACTTTATATTGATAAATATCTCGAGAACGACAATAGCTAGAAAGCTGAATTTTTTTTTTTTTTTTTTAATAAATTTATAAGGCAAAACTGTATCGAATTATGTGACCTACACCTGGTAAATATAATAGAAGAGAATAAAATTGTGAAGAATAAAAAAACGTTTCAGCGAGACGTAGAAGGGATGATGATTGGCAGAGGAACTTGGCGTTCACAACCGAACTATTAGTT
>NW_027114076.1:164014-180524 GCF_000696795.3 Halyomorpha halys
TTGAAAACTATAGTGAAGTTACTATAGTGAAATATTTTGGGCAGCGGATCTGATCTCTAAAACAAGATCTAATTGGAGAACCCTTAGGCTATGTATGACGAGCTACACTGGAAGGAGCTCAGTTGATTAACATGTAAGAGATCAGTGCCATACCACAGTTTGGTAAAAGGTTGATATTACTGTTTTATTTATTTTTAAAAATAATACAAAATTATTGAATTATAAAAAGCATTGTTTTAAATGTATATAACTTATTATTATTATTTTAAATTTTGTTATTCATGTGTTCTAGTTATGATTGCACACAGGCTTCAACAGAGAGATATTTTTCGATTTATTTATGTGTTTTTAATTATTTAATTTCTCCAATTTTTGTATTTTTAAAATAAATAAAGACATTTAAATAAATAATAATAAAATAATTAGTGAATAAAATTTGCACATTTTATTCTATTTTATGCAATAGTATTCTATCGAGAGACGGTTCGATCATTATTGCCTTGAAGTACACTATATATTTCATTTTTCATTCCTCCCCCTCAGGAAAGAACTTGCGTGAAGTAACAAAAGGCTCTTTGAACTTATGAAGTAAATAAAACTTATATCTATTGCTGGGAGAAAGAATCCCTTATTGAAGACTTTTTCAAGCTGTAAGGAAGTAATAAAAGTCACGCTTCGGTATGGTGCTTTATGAAACTTCAGATATTAAGAACCCTTCACTTTATATTCCCCTAAACTGTACCGAGAAATGGGTTTTAAAGGAATGTTTTATAAAATAATGTTTCCAGTTTCGAACAGCGCCATATGTAACATATAACATTTACGTATATAAAAAATAATAACTAAATAAAAAATTCTAGAGGACTTAAATAGATATTATGAATAAGGAGAAAGATCAGACTGGGTTTATTAATATATCTAAAATAAATTATTTGTTTATAAACTAAAAACAACTAAATAAATTATCTGTTTTTACCTATAGTTAAATTTACTATATTTATCTATAGGAAATTTACCTTTCCATCCCACCTTCTGACCTATAGGCTGCCACGCAGAAGCTTCAAGAAGATTCGAATCGAATTAGTCACTGGGGACAAGAAAACAAGCTTAAGTTGAATGCAGAGAAGACTAAGGCAATCGTAACAGGATCCAATCACCTCCTGAAAACTACCCCTCTTATTCCAACCTTAACTAAACAACAATCCAATACAATTCCATCCATACGTTAAAAACCTTGGTGTCACTATAGACCAAACCCTTTCCTGGAAAAATAACGTCTCCGATATTTCCTATCGTACCTTCTCCACCCTAAAGCGTTTAAATTATCTTCGTCACCTACTTCCTTTGGAAACCCGTACGCTCCTTGTACTTCTTTAATATTTCCCCACTTTGATTATTGCTGTGTGGTTTACGGGGGTGCCTCTGTGGATCTCAAAGCAAAATTAAAATGGTTAATTAATTGCTTTGTACAATTCATCTTTGGGGTCCCCAGGGACGCCTCTGTCACCCGATTTTATGAAGAATGGAAATGGCTTTACCCCTCCTTCCGTCGAGAATATTTTCTTGCTTCCTTCCTCTACCAAGTTATCCAATCCCGCCGTCCATCGTACATCTCTGATATCCTTCAATTTAAATCCTCAGTGCAATACTCGCTCACGGCCATCAGACTTATATGTAACTGACCATCAGACTTATATGTAACTGCCCATCGAACCGCAGCCTTTGGTAGATCTTTTCTCATCCGTTCCTCTTCCCTATGGAATTCTATTCCCTCCTTCATTCATAGCTGTAATACCCTTCCAACCTTCAAATCCCGTATCTTCGACCACCTTCTGTCCACCCAATGCCGGAAGAATTACAATTGAAAATTTCAAACAAAGTTTATATATTTTCTGTACTAAATGTTTCAGATTTTCGTTTATTCGTGTAAGGATGTACATTAACAGAAATTGTACCTTTCCATTTATTATTTTTAGTTTAATTATATTTGATTTTTATCATTTTTGTTTTATATTATTTATTATCAGAAGCGTTTGTCATCTTATTTTTTATGATATGACATATGATTTTAATTTATTTGTTCTATTCTTATTTTATATATTCTGTTGATTATTATTGTTCATTTCTTAATCTTTTTTAATTTTTTTTTTAATCTTTTCAAATTCATTATTTTATTACATTTTATAATTTCATTCTTATTTTGTATATCACTCTAATTCTGACGCTAACTAATTGTGTGGCAAAATATATTATTTCAATAAAAGTAAAAAAAATAATAATAAAATAATTTTTTTTAACATTATGAGAGGTACTGATACTGACTACATTATGATTTTAGATTAGAAAAAGTCTATTTATTAAATTAAATCAGTTTCTATCAGCATCAGTGATACATTGCTCAATATTTAAAAAAAAAAAATATTTATTTTATTGTGTAAAATTAGATTCTGTCATATTTAAAACAATGACAATAGGTATCATAGCTCATTCAGACTATATAATAAATCTGTACTGATATAATCCATGAAGGGTACAGAGTACTGTTACTAAAACAACGGTTGTGCAAGGAGGTGATTTGTTCAGAATCACACGCTCGACTGCCAGATTTTTGCTCAATTAAGGGTACACAATTTAAGAGGCGGGTGGTCCCAAGGAGAGCTCCAAAACCCACAGGAGTTGGAGCTCTCCTACACAACTCACGGCTACAGTGTAACAGAAAACAATTTTCTGCCCAGCCGTATTCGAACTCGGGTCCTTGGAGTTAGTATCCAAGCTCTTTACCCCGTGGCTATCGCGCTCTCCTATATAATGAAAAATAATAATGATAAAATAAATTAGAATATTAAAATAAAGTCATATCACTCTAATTCTGACGCCTGTATACTATTCTTTCTAAAGGGAGCAATCCCAGAATAAATAAAGAATATTATTATTATTATTACAGTTAAAATTTAATGAAAAATAAATAATTTTAGATTCAATTAAATAACAGTTCCAATTCCATTTGCTCTTTTTTCCGATGAAAGCGCCGTCGAAGCCATTATTTTTTTTCCCTATTGAACCACCCGTCTGCCAAACCAATATCTAAATGTCCTTTCTATATTTATATTGCAACGGTCAGTATTTTTAGGGAGCTGCAAATAAAATAAATAAATAAATCCGTAGCATTTGTACGACCATTTTGAAATTGGTAAATAAAAAAATTGTCAAAACTATCTAGACAATGGAATAAATACCAGATACTGAATCAGTTTCACTCTCTTTACTAAGTGAAAGATAAGTGATTCAGGAAAAACGGTGATTGAGAAAAATACAATATTTCTGTTAGGGAAATTATGGTCAGATCCGTCCATATATTGCTTAAGTTTTAAATTGACCTAGAAGATCATGAGTGCCCGTTGTCTTGGAACGAAGAAAATAAAAAAAAGAAATACTCGTTTTAAGACAAGATTGGAAGGTGAATTATGAATCAGTACATTATTTTAAGTGAAATAATATACTTAATAATACATAATGAAGTGAAATTATATATAAGAGCCTTTTCCGTCATTTTAAAGAGCTTGCTTTAAAAAATGGCAATTAATTGAATTTTGGGAAAAATGGGAATTTTCATAAAACAGTTCAGAGTTTTCTAGCAGTTTCTGATAAAAAAATATTCTATTACATCATTGGATTAATAAGAAGAATATTTGTTCTGATAAATTATAAGTGTACAAATACTCAAAGTTCATTAGTTATGAAAGCGGGCAAAGAAATAACGGAAGATGATAGTATTTGTATAAAAATTGATAATTTAAAAATTGTTGGGAGTTTTGTTTTTTTCGAGCAAATTTTTCTGAATTTATTGAATGTGGGTGGTCTCATAAAAAAAAATAAATAACGTACAATATAAAAAAACGAAACCTATACCTCTGCAACCCACGAGGGGTCAGCAATAAAAATGATATATATAGTATACATACAATTATATATATTGGTGAATACATGGTGGGAAATCTATTTTTAAAAAACCAGGAGACGTACAGATGTTTACTAGCACTCAAATTAAAGCCAATTTGCTTAAAATAAAGCGATTTCTACTTGTTCGACTAAATTTCGTATGCAAAATCCATATTCATATGCATAAAGACTACTCTACATAAGAAAATAAACGTTATGAATTTGATTGCTGGTAGACATTTGTAAGTCCAATGGTTCCGAGATATAGTTTTTCATAAATCAAATATTTTGTCAGAACAACTAGAAATCATCATCTTGTTAATTTATTATGCCGAATATCATTAAAACTACTGCTCTTACGAAGATAACCAATATAAACAACTTTATAGTGCATTAAATTTGCATTAATTTGAGTGTTAATAGACATTATTACGTCCAATGGCTTATAAGATATAGATTTCTCAAAATAAATTCACTAACTACTGATTTTTCAGAAAATGTTGCTTTTTAAAAATATATATATCGAGAACTATTGAATGTAAATAGCTCTTAGTAGGGCTCTTATTATTAATTAATTTTTCCTGTGTTGTTGATTAATTATTTAATTTATTAATTTTTTTAACATTTTGAAACAGCTACCATTTTGTATTCCCCCTACCTATACTTAGCAAACTCACAATTTTGACTAATAATTATACATACTTTTTATTAAAATAATAAAAAATTGGAGCCAAATAACTGCCTTTTTTCACCTCGGCTCTTGTATTAATGCTTAGGGGAAGTATTGGTATTGTGAAAAACTTCGAATTCGAGTTCAGGTTTCCATGAAAACGTATTTTACAAATATTTTTTAAACTACTATTCCTAAGAAGATAAACGTCATAAACTACTTTATAGCACTTTACTTTGAGTGCTAATAGACATCTGTACGTCAAATGGTTCCTGAGATATAGATTTCCCAAAATAAAATCACTACTGATTTTTCATGAAATGTTGCTTTTTTAAAAACTGTATCTCAGGAACTTTTGAACATAAGTAATCATAATAGGGTTCATATTTTAGCGAATTTATTCTACTTTAAATGGTGTTCTATTGGGTTTTCTAGTCTTGTTGGTAACTTCAAAGATATAGAACTCGGAATGAAAAATTAATTTTTTTTTATATTTTGAAGCAGCCGCCATTTTGTATTCCCTCTAACTATAATCAGCCGACCTATCTATTTTCAAAACCGATTATACGAAGTTTTCATGAAAGTGTTAAAAAAATGGAGATGGAATACCGGGTGGCTCTCGAACTATTATGGAACTAGCGAGGAATACCATTTGCCAAAGCTCATCGACCCATAGAAATGCAGAGTAATTCAATTTCTTATGTGTTTAGTCTCTTCTGTTTTTAAAGAGAATAAAATAGAGCAAAGAATCTCATCACCGTACCTGTTTGAAGTAGCCATAATTTATTCACAAAAAAGGTTAAACCCACAGCTGAGACAGCGAGAAAGAAAAAAACTCGCCTAAATTAGCAAAAGAGAATTTTAAAACGCATAGAGTAGACACTAGATACCTGAACACTGAATCCATTAAGCGGCCAGTTCCGAGGAAAACATCGGTCCTAGTTGAAGTTGGAGTGATAAAAGTCAAAGGTATCCTTTTCAACGCTGACGGGAGTAGGTTATACAGACATCGCAAGACCTGAGGTGATCTTTAAAGCGAATGTGAAGGTTGGGGAAGAAATTTTATGTGTGCCGATACCTCGCCCTCGTTAGGGTTTGGTCATGCATACGAATCTGGTAATAAGGTCCCTTCGGAGGAGAACCCATCGTAAATATACTCCTCAGGTTCCTTACAGACAGCGGTTCGAGAAAATGGGTAAAGAATATCCACTCATTAACATATCATCCATTCACATCTCTGCAAATGTGTTCAGCAGAGAACATTTGAAAACCTGTTCATTGCTTTAGGTAAATATAAATGGGATCTTGCAAGCTAGACTCACCTGAACATTCATAGAAAAAAAACCTACCCACAGTGGGAAGAAAGACGAGCTAAAAATGCAAATTTTGACCATTTACTCTAAACAATTTAGTAGTTCGTATACTATTTATCCTTAGTATATAAACCTTATTATAAAAACCTTCTGTAAAGAAAAACGTTTAACATTAAAAAATTCATTAAATTAATTTTAATGTTTACTAAAAGAATTTATTTTAAATATCAATGAAATATAGGTATTTGTATAAATATGCACCATAACGTAAAAATAAAACTTAGGCTTTTACAGTTTTAAGATAAAAATACTGTAATCCCCAAGTAATTCCATTTTCGTTGAAGAGGTTTTTCATAAATATGCACAAAAATATAAATAAACGTAATATAAATAAAAAAAAATTACAGAATGGTCCCCTGACGTTCCATTAATTCCATGGCGTATCCTTACTAGGCTATAGCTATACTACACCACTTTAGCTGGACTGATGTCAACACCTTATAATGCCATAAAGCAATCAAAGGGAGAACACTCAGTAAAGTACATATAATACATTTCATGTAATTGCCGAGCCAACATAATTATGTTGTTTTTTGTTTTATAAATTCTACAATTTTTTTTTTGTTCAATTTTATATTACTTAAAATTAACTTTTTTTCCTATTTGTCAAGATGTTTTGAAAATTAATATTTTTTTTTCAAACATCTTGGTACTACTCAAATATTACAGCAATGTACAGACTGTTTTCCTGAATACGATTAAATTCTATGAATTTATTTAAATTTAATTTAAAAACATGAATTGATTTATTATCCCCACTTATTTTTTTTTCTGCATAATCAATTAATTTTCTAAAAATGCATATCATGCATGCAAACGCACACATATCATATAGTACCACAATCTTACTTTTTATCATCAAACAAATATCTATAATGTCAGGGATAAAATTCAATTTAAAATGCACATGCAACCTCTTGAATATTAATGACTGTAAAATTAGGTATAATAGAATGGTCGATATTGGAATACGGATTTCCTCACTTTCTTTTTAAAAACTGTGTCGACGGTTTTCTTGAGTTTTATAACTAGTAAAAAATTAATAATTATATTTCTTCTAATTCTAGTACTACAGATAAATATCAAGATTTCGTCGACGAATTTCAATATCGACACATTAAAAATATATATTATACTTAAAAGAAAAAAATAACCTAATTTGGTTAGTTGTTTATTGGATACAAAGAAATATATGAAGTATTTCTGAGTTATTACAGATATTTCTGTACAATGATTCTAAGGGCGATGTAAAGTTTTTAACATTGTTTTCTAAAAAAATGTATGTTTCACTGTAATTAAATTTTATTATTACAAAAAATTAATATGCAGAAATTATTTATTCTAAAAAATTACCATCTGAAGCAGAACTCCGCTTTATTTCTTAGCTAACTGATAAGAAGTTATATAGTCCCATAAGATACTGAGTAACACATAAAAGAGAACTATCTAAGATTAGTAACCTAATAAACGCGAAAGAATTTAGGAATGGTTCATTCCACATCAATGCAACACAGTTTTGAACCTTATCATCTTGCATTTCTTTAATTTTGCATAGGTTCCAAGTAGGTATTCTGGACGGTATTTGACACTCCATTTGTATCAAATAATAATGCAGGGTATGATTTTTATCAAATAATAATAATGAATGTATCAAATAATAATTTCGCCATTTTCGTTTTATTACCAAAATGTTCTAAATAGTTCGCAGCCAAAAACAAGTGCGGGACCACTATTTTAGGATTATGCGTTGATTTAAGAATTTAGTTCACTATTATTTCTTGTAGAATTAACTTCTTTTTTTTTTTTTTTTTAGATTGATAGATTTATTTATTGATAGATATTACAATCTGCCACACAGTTGTGAGAAATAGGTAATAGTGATGAATGATCTCATACATACTAAAATAAATAAATAAATAAAATAAATTGAAAAAAAAACTCTCTTAAAATATATACAAACAAAAGAATAGACAAGATGATCATAATCAAACTATCTGTATGAAAAATAAATAAATAAAATAGCATAATGATAAAATAATATGTACAATATTTACACAATCGACCTGAGGATCCCTGAGACCACTCTATCCCTCACGTGTGAGGGATAGAGCAGAGCTCAAGAGATCCCAGCGCATCCCTCTCGCCGCATCACTGGTAATGAGGCAGAGGAGGCTGAGGAAGTGAGAGAATTAACTTCTAAGATTTTTTATTCACTTATTACTTCTTTTTTTTATTGAAATTATACTTTTAAAAACTGTATTTTGCGAAGGTTTCGCGTTATAAATAAATAGATAGGGAATACATGTTGTATAAGGAAGCATGTAGTACACTCTATGGGACAAACGATTCGCGCTCTTCAGGATATACCGGGTTCTACTGTGTAAGATTAATATTATATACAATTTTGAAGAGACAAAAGATAAGGATGATAATTGTACCATGGCCAAGGGAAGTTAGAAGTTAAAAAATAACCGCCGATGGATCTTGTGGGTAGGAAGTGGATCCAACTAAAAATAGAATAAAACAAGAGCAAAGAATAAAGCAAGAATAAAGCAGTCGGTCTATTACTAACAGACCTCCCTCTTAATATTATCTTAATCCTCTTCATAATAACCCTAAGATTTTAGTAGAAAGTAGTACTAAGTACAAAGTCACTGCAAATTGAGACATAGCATAAAGTGGTTTAATATGCACAATGGGGTGCATGTATAAAAGAGTAATTAATAATAAAATGTGGAGAATATAAAAAAAAATGTTTAAATATCTAATGTACCTACTGAAACGAATTTCTTCGACCATTTGGTAGCAAAGCCCTGTATACGAACTACTGACTGATAATCAATTTATAATGGGTCCGATTAAGAGGTTTGTTGATAATTCAACAGAGAATTGTTTTTTTTATATTCCATAAGGATATGGCTCAGATGATTTTATTTTATATATTTGAAGATGGTCAGGGTTGCAGAAAAAAAAAAAGAACAAATAGTTTAAAATTATTTTAATGTCCGATGTTTCGCCCCACTTTGCAGGGCTTCATCAGGGTTGTTCAAAGCGAAAGGTTGAACAGCTATTTTATTTTATTTTTTAATACAATATAAGGCAATCCACAGTGACAGTGATGTTTTCGTATGAATATCGACATTATATCTATACTAGAATATTTTAGCTGATATCATAGCAATAGTTTGTAATAAAAAATGAAATAAAATTGAAAAAACTTATTCCATGACAGTAAAGGACATTGATAATTGATGTAATAAAGACGTTAATTAGTCAAATTTGTTATCTATATATTTGTTTTCTTAAGATAGTCAAATATTTCCGAAATGCGAGGGCTATTACCATTTATTAAAGTTGCCAAATGATGAGGTAATCCGGTGAATATTATAAATGATACTTTGTAAACACCATTATTTTATTGTATTTTTCTATTATTGTAATTTATCCAATTATATTTTTTTTATTTTTAGCAATATCTATAAGTGATATGAACGTATTCTTACATTCCTAATACATATTGCCCCCGAGTGTGGCAAAATATATTATTTCAATAAAAGTAAAAAAAAAAAATAATAATAAAATAATTTTTTTTAACATTATGAGAGGTACTGATACTGACTACATTATGATTTTAGATTAGAAAAAGTCTATTTATTAAATTAAATCAGTTTCTATCAACATCAGTGATACATTGCTCAATATTTATAAAAAAAAAATATTTATTTTATTGTGTAAAATTAAATTCTGTCATATTTAAAACAATGACAATAGGTATCATAGCTCATTCAGACTATATAATAAATCTGTACTGATATAATCCATGAAGGGTACAGAGTACTGTTACTAAAACAACGGTTGTGCAAGGAGGTGATTTGTTCAGAATCACACGCTCGACTGCCAGATTTTTGCTCAATTAAGGGTACCCAATTTAAGAGGCTGGGTGGACCCAAGGAGAGCTCCAAAACCCACAGGAGTTGGAGCTTTCCTACACAACTCACGGCTACAGTGTAACAGAAAACAATTTTCTGCCCAGTCGTATTCGAACTCGGGTCCTTGGAGTTAGTATCCAAGCTCTTTACCCCGTGGCTATCGCGCTCTCCTATATAATGAAAAATAATAATGATAAAATAAATAAGACTATTAAAAAAAAAAGTCCGTATTACTTGTAACAATTGTTCAATTTAGATGTTTTTTTGCAAGCTGTACTGAATGATTATCTTTATGATATTTTTTTCCTTTTGAGTTAAATACAAAGAAAAAAATATTTTTGGTCATAATTTGTTTTTAAATGTTTTTTGGGGGATGTGCTAAATATGAAAATCTAAAGCTTTAGTGAGAACAACCTAACTGCTTGAAGAGCCTAGTCTGTAAACGTGATATTTAGGAATCTTGGAATTTCTAAAAGAAACAACTCATCTAGCAGAGTCATCGAGAATGATTGGACACCGAGGCATAAGCCAGTCCACAGCCAACGAAGCAGAACCTCGAACGACCAGGGAAAGCCAAGGAGGCGAAAGGATGGATGGATTGGCTGGCACAAAGTAGGGTCTATCCAGAGTGGGCAACATAACTCTTCGTAGGCAACACGCGAAGGCAACATTTGTTCTTCCATCTCTGTAGAACTTCCACGATAGAGCTCAATGCACTTTAACCAAAAGGGGATGCAATGCGATTTCGTAAACGGATTATGTAATTTATCTTACTTACTATTAAATTAATTTAAAACTCACTGTAGATACATTCTTAAGGCTAGGAATGAGGAAAATTTGATAAATCGATTTTAACATGGGATGAAAAATAATTGAGTGCTTAATAATTATCATAGTATTAGAATACTATGAAAACTAAAAATAAACAAAGTAGTTTTCCTGATGAAATTTAGGTATTTTATTAGAGATATATTAAATATAAATACCTTAATTTTTTAATTGGGAAATAAATAAACTGTTATCATAGCTCTATTACCCAACAGGAAATTTTTAAAACATTTTAATTAAAAATAATTAACTGTAATAAACGAAATCGATTGGGAACACATTTATAAAAATAAGATTTAACAAAAAAGATTGTTTTTAAATTTATTTATTTATTACAACTGTATTAAAATGTAAAAAAACAAGTAAATTTGATGTTAATTATACATTAGCATGGTATACACATTAATAGAACTCCGATAACATTTCAAGAGGAGAACATCTCGAGATCATCTTCTTTTCAGACGCCTAGGAGGATTATCAGGTAGTGAAGGAGAAGTAAGGTTGGAAACAATTGGGTTTGGGTGGTTAGGAGGTTTTTCATGGAAGGATTGGTATTTGGCCGTGGCCAAATCGGCATCACATGGAACATTGTGGTCCTTATAGATGACTTATTATAGTTATATAAATGAGTATTTTGTAATTAGCTGGAAGTGTAGATTGTCTAGTAAATGTTGTAATAGTCAACAAAAATTTTAAATTCAGAAAAATTAGTCATTACATTTTATATAATAAAAAATAATATCTATTTCATATTTTTTTAACATAAATTATACATATATTTTTAAAATTAAAATATGAATAATAAGTTTTACTGAAAAAATAATAATATATAATAAAATTAAAGATCAATTTACAAGCTGGAAGTACTTAGGTAATAAAGACTTTTTTTTCTAACTGCGAGAGACCAGTTCTTTCCTCTTTTTAAATAGCCAATTAAAAGATGGAAAATATTCTAGAAAGTTCTGAAGATGGTTATATTATTACTTGCCAACAAGCAGCTTTACAGAACCCTTCATTTAATGAAATTGTCGGTTGTAGGAATTGAAAAATGGCTCAATTACCCTATGAAATATTGGAGCCACTAGCCATTTTTAACGAAAATAAGTTCCTGTAATGAAGACGTCGATAGAAGTAACAAGCAAGATTTTGTGTTAACTTTTTTTTTTTTCGAGTAAGGGCATCAATTGAGTATAATAAAAAAGACGGAAGCAGCCCACACTACTGGAAAGGCGAGTACAAAGATAACTTTCAACAGATATGACTCAATCATGGGTAGGCTGTATCTAATGCGGTTATTTTACTCATAAATATGTTTAATATAGGTTTTCAACTCACGAACTCTAATGGATGTCGAGATTTATGATCGTCTTGTACTATGAATTATGTATAGTTGCTTCAACGGAGGCTTTATGCATAGTGGACGGAAAATATAGGCCCTATATAAAATATAAACCATAAAATATGAATAAAAGAAGTATGGAATTAAACTAAGCACTTTTAATTCTTTAACTGAAGGTATTTTATGATATTACACATTTTTTTTTTTTTTTTTTTTTTTAGTTACATCTTATGAATGAAATAGTACTCTTCCTTGTTTTAACTATTTATTTCATATCATTAATTAACAATAACGATTCGGGGTTGTTACCTCATCATCAGGTATTTAAAACAAACGTTCAAATTTATTCTATGCATACAACAATTAATTTTTTTTAAAACCATCTATCAATAATTACATTGTTTTCTTCTTATTAGTCTTGTATTTCTAATAATAATATATTATTGTCACAAATATAAAATTTTTGAATAATTAAAAAACAGATGTATTCTAAATAAGGAAATATAAAATACCTTCCTGAAACCGCAAGGTTGTTATTGTTCATTATTGATATAAAATAAATAATTAAAACAAGGAGAAGTACTTTTTCATTCATAAGTTCTAATTAAATTAAATTTCCGATTTCCTACTAGTTGGCCTAATGGAGGCTAGACATTTTGGCCAAAACGTTAGCACTTTAAAATAACTAATTTAAACCTATTTGTGTTGAAAAATAAAAATAAATAGATAAATATATAAAAAAGAATTAAAAACCAATGAACAAAAAATAAATATAATTTATTGTATTTTTTTAAAAAAGTCTACTGAGACTTTAAAATATATTTTTTAGCGAAAAACTTTTTTTTTTTTAAATTTATTTCTTGATATTTACAACTGTATAAAAAAATACAACCAGTAAATAGTGAAAAACTAAATTAATATGTTGCGGTTCTTTTTATTCACATATAAATATTATCAAATTTGAGTAAACTAAACTGTGATGATACATTCATGATATATTGATACGTACAGGATAATTATAATTATTATCTGTTAACAGGAGCCAATGAGTCCGCCCTGTGGATTCGGAAGCCAACCAAGGTCCACCACCTAGCCTCATAAAGTGAGTATCCTTTGTTAGGGAAAATCTTTCGGTGAGCGTGATTCTGACCAAATCGCCACCTTGCACAACCAATGATCTAGTAACAGCACTTACAAACTACTTAACCCCTGACCTTTGATTGGTTGTAGCGAGACAGATTTTACATGTATATAATATTTAATGACGAGCATTAGAAGTATACGTGACCATCTCGTTGATTTTGAATGTTATTTTTATTTATGGATAAAAAAGCAAAAAATATGAAGTACCGTTTGATTTAAAAAAACTTATATTTCTTTTTAAATTTTTTAACCCCACATTTATTTGTTTATGTAACCTCCTTGTTCATTAAAATATTTAAGCGAAGAATCTTCCAATTAATCAGTTTCTAATTACAACTTCATTTTGATAAAGTTAACATTGGATCAATTAGCAACTAATTTCTCGAATTAAAATTAGATTTTTAACTGAATAAATTAATTAAAATTAATAATTAAAACATCATAATACGTCTAAGAAGAGTGGTAAGAGAAATATAAGTAAAAATAATTAAATAATAAATTAAAAGGATGAGATTAAGTCCCATTAAGTATAAAGTGTATTGAGTTTTGTGTTTAATTCACATCAGTGTAAATTCGTTCAAAAGCAGTAGTGAATTTTATAATCCTTATTCTTTGGAATTATTAAAAAATTCATAAAAAATAATTGAATGTGATGATATCTATATGGCATCAATTTATTATTAGCTATTGAAGAATTAATTATTCCTACAACTATAATAAGCAATTTTAAACTTTTCTTTTACATCCAATGCTGGGAAATAATGTAATTAACGAAACAACCACAGGATTCGTATTTAATTTTATTATTGATTTTTAATGGATAAAAAAATGCAAAAATATTTCCAATAAATAGATAAAAAAAGGTACGCATTAATAAAATTTCTTAACTATTTATTTAATTATTTTAGGGCGTGGGATACGAGGAGAGTTGGTAATTTGAACATTCTTCAGTCTATAACATTAAAATTGTTTTACATACTTCACATATTTATGATATGTTGATATTATAACTAACAATATTCGTCGTAAGCACACGACTTCTAGAACTAGTAATAATTCCCACGATAACATTTAATGGCATCCTAATTATTTGTGTCGAACAAATCCGTTACCAAAGACTATATCCGGACAAACGACTTGGAATCTTCATCAAGACTGAAAAGACAGGAAACCGTTCGTCGATTCCGACTATTATAACTCTTACTTGACAAATGGTCTAAACTTCCAATCCGTTACAAATGACTAATTTATATGACTATAATAAGGCCTATTTGGACTTACGGAGTTGAACTTTGTGGCTCCACTAAACCATCACATTCCTCTAGTATACAATCATAAAAGCTTTCGTAAAATCCATAATGTTCCTTACTTTGTCATAAATCAAGTCATCTATAAGGACCACAATGTTCCATGTGATGCCGATTTGGCCACGGCCAGATACCAATCCTTCCATGAAAAACCTTCTAACCACCCAAACCCAATTGTTCCTTCATTACTTCATAATCCTCCTAGGCGTCTGAAAAGAAGATGTTCTTCTCCTCCAGAATTGTTATTGGAGTTCTATCAGTGGATGAGACACAAGTCTTTGACTAACCATTGTATAACTAACATTAAATTTATTTGTTGCATATATGTTTTTATATAGTTGTCAATATCAATTAATAAAATAAAAAAAAAAAAAGCTGAAACGGTTATTAGAAGCTTAAAATGACAGTTGCCAATTCTAATTCCTTTACACATGGTTGCACACCTCCACTTATCGTAACAGCCCGAATGAAAACCTGGATTCTGGGTCGAAACGTAGGCAATCAATTACTAGTTAAAAACTATTTTTGATTTTCTTGACACAACCATGATAAGATCCTTATAATTCACATACGTTCAATTACTTCAAAATTTAATAAATCATTGAGAAGTTGCACAATAATTAAAAAAACATAACAATAAATTTAAATTTCTAATCAAAACGTATCTACGATTTCGGTGCAAATAATTGTTTTTTTGTTTTGTTTTGTAGAAAATGGACAAAATGCATTTGATCTAGAAATCCTCAGTTGTTAGTCATCATTAAGAACAACATCAACAAATTAATTAGTCACTGATATTGTGGGAGGATTCGACCGGTTCAAAGAAGGTCTTGAATTAGCATTGCAAAGCAGTGGGTCTCTTTCCGTATTGAATTGAGTATAAATCACCTATCCTTTTCCCGTAAACTGGTCAACCAACATTATTAGCTCCTACTCCTACGTCCAATCAGCAATCTGCTCTTGTGGTAATCTCAATCAGAGCAACGATTGTAAAATGTTACACAATCACAATTATTAGTTAAGTCAGTGATTCCCAGAGTGTGCGCCGTGGCCTCCCCCTCCCCCCTCCGACGCGAAATATTCAATTGTTAAAAAAAAAAAATTAGACCTATGGAAAATGAAAATTAATGAAGAGTATATCAGTGATTGTTTTCCCTTATTGTCCCAGTTTTAACCTCCAATTAAATTCATTGGTCTTGCAATATAAAATCCATTTTTGTTCCTTCACCTATCAGGGCTTATAAAAAAGTTAAAAAAATACTTTGAAGCAGATAATGATAAATTTACACGGATTCAAGACACATTTAGTAGAGTAAAGGCTCCATCAGAATTTAATTCTTTAGAAGAAGAATTTCTTATTGATTTGTCTAGCGATAATATTTTAAAGTTAAAATTTGGTAGCATGAAATTTTCCGATTTTTTAATATTAGTAAAAGAAGAATATCTAATGCTTAGTGGTTAAGCTCTACGAATGTAAATTCCATTTGAAACATCCTATTTGTGCTAAGCTGGGTTTTCGGCAGTCGCGGTAATAAAAAGTAAATTAATTTTGAACAAGAAATAAGTGTGGCCATATCAAATTTTATTCCGAGATTTGAGAAGTTGTGTAGTAAAAATTAATTCCATCAATCCCACTAATAATGCTAATCATGAATGGACGTCCTTCCTTACATTGTTTGTGAATTTAAAATGCGTTTTTATTTAATTTTTCAACTAACCTAACCACAAGGGGGTTATCCATTTATTTATTGACTTTTACAACTGTATAAAAAATACATCAAGCAAATTTTAAGTAAGATCATAGTGATATAATACAGCATGTAGAGAGAAATTATCCAGCAGTAGAACCCTAAAAACATTTTACAATACAGCTCACGAGGCCATCTTCTTTTCAGACGTCTCGGAGGATTGCCAGGAATGGAAGAGAAACCAAGGTTAGAAACTAGTGGGTTTGAGTAGTTAGGGAGTTTATAATGGAAGGG
>NW_027114076.1:181609-187759 GCF_000696795.3 Halyomorpha halys
AATAAAATTTCTCAAAGAAACACAACTTTATACTAAAATATAATCCACCAATACCGACCAGTGTAAAAAGGAAATAGTCTACATTCAACTATAAGTCAAGAAGATAGAAGAAGTAAAAAGGGTGTAATAACCTAGATGTTGATCGCCCTGAATAAAAATCTAATCTAATCTAATCGGTTACATAAGGAACATTTAGGTCTTTATAGATGGTTTTATTAGTAACAAAATAAGGAGCATTGAGGATTTTACGAAGGATTTTGGATAGTAAGGATTGGATACGAGAGGAATTTGAAGGTTTAGTGGAGTCCCTAAGCTCCAGATGTCCAGTCTTAATATGGATTTTACCGAAACAGTTAATACTAGATATTTTATATTATCCCAAGGAAAATAGTAAGTATCTGTTTTTCGCTGTTAAATGGGTAATCGCTTTTAAAAAGTTTTCCAATTTTTCAAGAAAGTCTAAAATTTAGAAAAAAAAGTCTGCTGCATTAAGGGAGCCGCAAACCATAAAAGATTGAGAACCTCTCTGCCTGGGTTAAAGCATTCTTTTTGAGTCAGTTAGCATACTAATGAGGGAGTCAATTCTCAAGACACAATTTCTATCTGTATTGTTTAATTTGAAAGACTTAGAAGGAAAAGATAGTATGGTAATACAATATGTCTAATGAAAACTTATATCTAAAACTAAAAAAAAAAAAAAATAGTATGAAGAAACGTCAGTTAATTTTAATATATACACTTTATTTTATTTTCTGATTTTTCACTACCGGGAATTTTTTTCCTTGTCTAAAACATAAACTGAGGGAACCAAATTTCGATTCCGAAGACACCTATTTTAATTTATACATGATGAAGCTTTTCGAAATTGAATTGAAGAAAATAAAGTCTATAAATACGAATGAATTTTACACACTCTTCAAAGTATTCTAGCTACAATACTCAGTTAGATTATTAAAAATGCAATAGCAGATCCTTGATTTTATTCATGATGTTCATTATTTTCTATACACATATTTATTATTATGAAATTTATGAAAAAATAAAAATTTGACTTTAGAAAGTGAGGATTATGATGAATGATTTCCCCTAGATATAAAGGAAATAGATAGGTGGTATTGAGGAATGTTAATGCGATAGTGGTGTATTGATGGATCTTCAAAAAGGAATGTACCAGAGCACGTTTTTGATAGAAAAAAAATATTTTTGAATAAAAGAAAGCGCTGTTAGAGAAAAAATGGCGAAAAAATAATAATATACTAATATCTAAATGTTAAAACAAATATATATATTTTGTTTAAAGCTAATTCATAAATAATCATAGTTTTTAATAGTAAAATGTGTTTTAAAATAATTTTTACAAATAAATTTCAGGCTGAAGATGGGCTCTTATAAAAGTTTATTTCGTTGAAATATTATAATTAGTATATAAAAAAATAACGCTTGTCAATCAATTTATAAAAAATTAATTTTTTAAAATATTTGTTTAATGGTTTCGGACCCTAGGTTTTGATACCACCAAGGGAAAATCAGTTTTTGTTAGTTATGAAATAATAATAAACGCTTAGCGAACCCAAAGGTTCTATACTGATACCACCCATTGGTGTCTACTAGACCAATCTTGATGTAATCCTCCTACTTACGCTACTATCTACCCCTCAGTTCAGTGTTTATTAACATGATAGGTATCCCTATATTATCAAGCCATACACCCTTACGCGCCCTTCTTATTCGCCTCAATAACCTACATGTGCAGTTTCCTCAATTCGGCGTTGTGTAGTCTTTCAAATTCTCCGGATAAATTTCGAACCGAATACTTTAAAAGACTTCGTGTTGTATACGTAAAGCAACAGTTGGAAGGATAATAGTACCTGGGCAGATGGCGCGAGCTAAGCAATTCGGGAATTGAAAAATAACAAACATTCCCAGCCTTTAATTTCGCTTTTATTTTCCTATCATTTTTTTTTACACTTACCGTAGACCATAAATACATAAACCTCTGAACCTGCCATTTCCTGTGATAACGATTTTTAATATTTGTCATTTCTACTGCCGACCATGTATTTCGTTTTGTCCACATTTATATCGAAAGCTATTTCCTTTACCAGATTTTATCAACCTATTGTACAAGTTGTAATTAGTTTTATAGCTTCCTCATCCTCACCTCATAATTCCAAATCAAAAGTAAACCCAAGCTTGGGGTACGTAATGTTAAACCATTTGCGGTAAGCATCACGTTTCAAATAACGTATCTTAGTCCTAATTCAATAATGTAAGTAACCTGACTAAGCCTGAAACTTCTCAGAATAGTAGCATTAAATAGGGTTTATTTTGTTTTATTTTTATAAAAATAGAATAATTTTTGAATAAAAAAGATTTAAAGATTTCTTCAGGACAAGAGAAGGAAAGGCGTAGGCAAAAAGAGCTGAAGAGATGGGGAGCTAAGATAATTGGAGACAGAGAGGCAGAGAGAGGAGTACCCTATTATTGCGGACACCTGTCCGGACTCTGATGGCTTTGACATTTCGCCGCCGCATCTGATATTGGCAACCTTAATCACTTGGTGGCAACTTGTCCACCATAACCAACTCCTGCCTCGTCAGCAGCTACTGCGAGGGTTGGGGCCACTTCTTATAGGACTTCCTTCGTCTCTGCAAGCTGACAATTATCGGCAAGATCTCGTCCAAGCCAGTAGTTGGTACAACTAGAAGAAGACAACAAAGCTACCGAAACTGGCTAGAGATTGAATACAATTTTCACCTTCAGGCAAAAGTAGCCCATTTTCGTCCATTTCCAAAAGAAACCATTTTTTAATCAGATTTATTTAAATTATAATTACCTACTATAAAACTAAGTAAATAATGCATAACCTCATTCGTCATATCATAGCCGGTATTTCGCAAGGATCTTGTTAAGTTCAATATTATTCAATAATTACTATCTAAAAATCAAGAATACGTATGTAAATATACATAACGCTGATGATAGTGAGTAGTATTCCTCATCTTACTAAAATCTGTTTTTTACTCTAACAATCTTAAAAAATAGGGTTTACCAAAACTACTGAACATATAACAATATAAAAAATCCAAAAAAACAAAACAAAAAACCAAACACTAATTTTCAAAAAATTACGACCTAAAGTTTCATCGAACATACCTTGATACGTGATACCTCTACCCCTTTTGCCAAATACGCGAAATACTTAAATGTAAAATTTAGATAATATTCAATCAGCATATTTATTTAAGATTAGAAAACGTAAAGAAAATAATGTACAAAACGTTTCCATATTAAACAGTAATATGGCCTTTCACCAATGGAGCTTGACTAATTAAATTAACTTATAAAAAATATATATATTACTAAGATGAATTTAAAATTAAATATAGACACCGCACCCGAATACTTACACATATTGAACCTTTATTTCTTTCAAATTCTTCCAAACTCTTAAATTCCCTTAATTACAGAAATAGGAAATTATACAGAAACATAAACCCGCAAATATAAACATAAATTACCGTAAAAATCATCGGTGATATGTGTAGACAAGATGTGATAGTTTTTTTCTGAATCTGAAAAATGTTTAGGTAGCTTTATTTTTTTTATTATTATACATGGGCTTTGAATATAGATTCCAAAATTGTTTGCCATTTACTTCTACCTTCAAAACTGACCGAGATATGGGCGTATTAAACTTCGTATCAACCATTTTGAAACAAAATGGTGGACAGTAATTTAAGTTTCAAAAAGATCATCATGGTGGCCTGTAAATCCACGTTTGTTTGAATAGAAAGGGTAAGTGGATTAAGGGGTTATGTTACAAATAGTAAATTTTAACAGAACAAGGTTCAATTTTATTTGTTAGAGCTTCTTATGTTTTGAAGTAGCCTCTTCTACAACTAGGGTATCACAGTTGTTAATTGGATTTTGAGGTTAGAGTACCTCACACAACCTACAGATTCAAAAAATCAAAAAATGTTATATAGTCCCTTCATCCACTTACCTCTTCAATTATGATTACAGAAACTTCCACCTATTCAGTTAGGTCATCTTGGCATTGCAGAGGGAATAAACAACACGTCAAAATGCGACTCCTGATTTTTTGAAAATCGAACAGGAGGCATATCCAGATCATTCAGCCTTACTGCATAGGCTTATCTCAAGGGGATATCCACCTTTTCCCTCACAATATGGGGTTATTGGGCCGACCTTAACTTCGAAAAGTAAGTTACCCGAGTCAGCTGAAAATAGAATCAGTCGGAAAGTGACAGCCCGGAAAATGTTTTCACAAGAAAGGGAATATGTAAAAAAGAGATATAGGCGCTAAAAAGACAGCCGAATAAAACCTACTTGGAAGGGTGAAATTCTATGGGACCAAAGTATAAATCATACTTCAACTATGTGATGCATTTTCTAATAAAATTCATTATATACTGGAATCGTGAATTAATTTTGAAAATAAATTATATTTTTATTTTAGTCCTTTTTGTTAACGATTCGTAGATTTTTGAACTTTGATGTTCACTGAAAATAAAGATTTCGTTCAATGGATATAAATTTCTAAATTGAAGGCATTTTGATATAAAAAAATGCTGTCAAAAAATTTTAGAAATAAATGCTCCAGACGATCGGTCATGTCGCTATTAATTTTAAACTGTAATTACAATTAATTATATTTACATATTATAGCTATGCTTGAATAGTGGAACATTTGACTAACAAAGTTTTCATTTTATTTTTTGTATTCCAAAGATAGTACTGTAGACTGGATAACTTTTTTTGTTCCGGTCGTCCTACAAACTTTCCAAAAGCAATTGTTAACTGTTTAAACAAGTTACACAAATTAAGTTTAGACAGCGAAACAATGTATGTATTTAACAGAAAAAAACCAAAAAAAAAAAAACTGTTTTCGTCATATAGGACGAATATATATTGAAATATTATTGTCTTTGTATCAGCACTAAAATAACGGATTATTATGGTAGGAAAACCAATCGTGGTCCGAGACTTGGTCAAGTTTCGTGTTAACGGTTCTCAAATTGGTGGTCCGCGGCCCCTCAGTGACCACAAAACGGTTTTGGCAGGACTGCGAAAAACGAACTCATATTTATCAAGATCGGGTATGTCAGCTTTTTCTACACTACTTACTATCAAGCAAACATTTCGAAATAGATTATACGCGATAAACGACATGACAGTTAAACTGTCCAAAACAAAGCCAAACATAAAATAACTAATTAAAAAAAAAACACATGCACCCGTAGATACATCATAATATTGGCATTTTGGTAAAGTTTGTTGTTTTAGAGCTTCCTAACCCTTATCAGGTTGTAATTATTTTTTTCTGCCTTATACCTTTCAGTAACATCATATATTAATTACTTTCTGATGTTACTAAACTTATGCACTTTTTATTCCTTTTATCTTCTAAGTGACACTGATGGTTTCGGTAGTTTAATGGGTTGAATGAACCATTTTGCAATGATAATAAGTTAAGTTAGCTCTGGACTTGGGAAAGTTAGGAGTTAAGTTAGGGGCTAACAGTATCCCACCCTGCTCACTTTCACAAAGGAGAAGTTGAAGCTCGGCTCTAAGAATTAATTAACTAATTATCATTAATTATTGTTATTAGAGAGTAAGTTGGGTTCAATGCTTTTTGTCTTCCTTAAAAGGAAGTAAATATAAACAAAATGGAACTGAGATTTCTGTATTTATACATATATATTATTTTCCTTGTGTGTTGGTATATCTCTTTTAAAATAAATAAATAATAAATAAACAATATTTTTTTTAAAATTTTAATAATCGTCTGAATCTCTAATAGAATAGTATCGCATGGTAGTCAATGGCCTTTTTTACTTTCTGTGATAAACTGAAAAATAAATGTCTATTTCTCCATTAAATTGGGCGAAAAAGATGTCACTGATTAATACTGTACAAAAGTGGACCGACCGCATTTATAAGCTCTTTACATAAAAGATATCGTCGCTTAATTTGTGACACCGTTAGAGACAAAGGTGTCACTTTAACAACCTCGGAATTTGCAGCGACTGTTCGATTCCGTCCAGGGCGGGTTGACAGGTATTTCACGGTGATCCCAAGGAATGAAAACTTTCTACTAAAGTCAGAATAAGTTTGGTACAAATA
>NW_027114076.1:188309-191564 GCF_000696795.3 Halyomorpha halys
TATTTGTTGATAATTTTTACACGGCAATTTGTTGACTTTAGCATTTTACAATTTAGACATTAAGGAACAACTTTAGAAAAAAATTGTTTACAAAATGGATATATATAGGCAGGAGAAATGAAAGAGCGAGATAAGATAGAGGCTTCAGGAATAACGTGCCGAAGAACTGCCGATGATTGATAAAAAAGCGGGCATTGACAAAGGATACGGACCGGGGTCAAGATGATTGATAACGGATGGTGGGAATGGGCCAGCCCCGGTCAGTCTGTCGTAAATACAGAACTGTCATCGGCTCTGCCATCTTCCATGTTCAATCCGACCTCACTTGTCCTCAGGTTGTTCATCACAGAGGCCATGTTAAATTGAGATGGAATACCACGAGATGAAAATTGAATGAATAAAAATATAAAAGTACTTTTAAGAAAGTCAAAATAATACGCAGTACGCTTTAAATGTACCAAAATCAATTCATTTTTTTCAAACTGAGGGAGCGATATTACTATATGGTGTAAGACATAAGCTTTCAATACCTGGAAAAATTTTATGATTTATGAAGTATCAATAAATGCAGTAGAAAGTGCTTTCAGAAAACCATAATAATATATCACCATTTTATGATCATTAACTTAAATGAAGGCAAGTTCATTAACTTAGAACCAATGTTTATAACATTGTTTTATGTTTTATTATATACTACTTAACCAAATTAATAAGTTATGGTACTCATTCGAAGCAGAATTAATTAATCATTAATTTGTAATTAATGTGTTGTTTGTTAAAACTTTTTCGCTAGGATTATTGGATTATTTTCGTTTTTAAGTTATTGAAGAAAAACACTTAACTTGTTGTCCCAGTGATGGACGAGAAATGATAGTGGACACAACAATACGTTTTGGTAGAATTTATTTTCATGTTTGATATACATTGCCACAGAGTAAAAAAAACGCTGCTACGGAGAGAGTAGAAATAAATCTTTATTATTCCAACAATCATGATTTTGAATATTATTTCAAAATACATTCCGTCCTTTGGTTGTAAGAAATAGCCAATTGCATCAGGAACTACAAATGGAATCAATCGAAGAGTACATAAAAAAACGGTTCATTAAATTCCACTACCTATTACCGACAGTTAAAGGAGCATTGACTTACAACTTGGGAAATCCAACCTCATTTCGAAGACTGAAGCCCAGACTGCAGTAGGACATCCCGGTATAAGTTCTATATTTATCGATTCTATTACTGAAATTACTATAATATTATTCTTTTTCTTGCTTTTTTTTTTCTTAAATTAATTTTTTTCACCATAATAAGTCAATAATTAATTTTATTAATCTATAAATGTCCTTGCTTTTGATTAACTTTTCTTTTTCTCTCTTTTTAAGAATTTTTATTATTATTATTGTTATTTTAATTTTTTTTTTACTACATTGTAAATAGTTATGGTTGTATTTTGCACGAGGCTCCCCTCTGCCTACATAATCAATATATATCCCTACATAATCAAATTAAAAAACAAAACAAAATGTAACTGTTATATTAACCATGTAAGGCACATCAGACCGATCTGGTACTATATAAAGAAGAGAAGACAAAAAAAAAACATTGCGTAAAAATGAAGCTAAAAATTAAAAAAAATAAAATAAAATAAAATAAATACAAATAAAACGTTTCATAAAAATATTACCTAATTTATTTTCTTACACCTTCGCTTTATTGTCCGTTTGTCACATAAAATATTGAATTGGAAAGATAAATTCCAACAAAAAATTTATTGTTATTTATTTTAATGGAACTAAAATTTAAAAAAAAATTTACTGAATTACAAGAACATTGCTCGTGTTCCGATGTCATATTCTGAGTTACAAGGAGGTATAAGTTTCCACCTACCTTTATCAGGGAAAATACGGTGAGGAGAATTAGCTTCAAAGAGGCCCACATAAATTTCATTGGACAAAAGGGGACGTCTTACATGGCATGAGAAACACAATACTTTACGCGTGTCATGTCGACCATGATCTACTGTAACGAACGAAATAAAATGTGTAGGAGCAAGAAATTGTCGCATAAATAATGGTTCATGCATTTTTTTTCCCCAAGTAATTTTCAGCTCTTTGCATAATATATAAAGGGATAAAACATTTTCCTTCTTGCATTTCTTTTCTAAATATTGTTAGACCATTTTATTTCAATTGAGATATTGCTAACTTACAAAAATTGAAACTTTATACCTATTGATTTTATAAATATTAAAAAAATAATGCATGTAAATAATATAAAAATAATAAACTTTACAAATACTTATAAGGTTAATTAATACCGCCAATAAAATTTTATCTCAATAATAAAGTAGAACCATCGGTAAGTATCACTAATAAACAGTATAACATACAAACACCCAACCACAGCAAATTCCCCCACTTAACGGACAGTCTTATTAAAGTACCGGCTAGCAAAGTAAATATTAAATGCATTTGAGCCTCTCTATTATGGAACTTCTACAATCCGTAAATCGACTTCAATTTTATCCTCTACCAGCACTTTTTACTTTATAACGTCAAAAATCCTATACTATGTAGTCCTATACTACAAACGCACGATTCTAAAATTAATTTGGTGTGTAGGTTGTTTTTGGAAAAAGTGCATATCCAGTATATTAGAAAGTTTTAGTGAAAATGTATATTAAATAAAAAGTATGTATTGCTTACTTGGGAAATTCCATGGAGTAGCCTTAGGCTCTAGCTAGACTATACCGACTTAGCTGGACTCATATTAACACCTTATAATGCCACATGGCAATCCAAGGGAGTAGGCTCAGTTAAGTATATATAATATATTTTATGTATTTTATATGTAAGAAGTACTAATTCTATTTTAATGAAGGGTATGGGGAAAATATGTATTGCTTATTTTATACGCGAGTATATGTAGGAATTTTATCACAAAATTAATTCTCAGTAATTATGTCAAATTGCAGAGAAAACATACGTTATATACAAGTTAAATTTCGTATTGAAATAAATAAAAAGAATGCAAACAAGTTTTTTTTTTTCTGAATACAAAAATAATTTCCTAAGCCACTCATTCTAGAAAATAATCAATGTACCTTCAACAAGTCATTAATTTCCATGAACCTTTGTTATTTTAATTTGATAGAGTCATCCATCAGGACCTCAATATTCCATATGTTGCCGATTTGGCCAGAACCAGATACCGTTCCTTCCATAATAAACTTCTCAACCACCCAAATCCACTT
>NW_027114076.1:191614-195833 GCF_000696795.3 Halyomorpha halys
TTTTACAGATCCTTATTATTATTATAATAAATTCTTATGTTTTTGACATTCTTACTTCATTTTTGAATGTAATCATAATTTTAAAATTTACCTCTACTAAAGATGAAAGAAGCAGCTGCACTTACCTGTAAAAAACGAAAAAATAAATTAGAAAATTATGATATCACTAAATTGAAAAGCAATAATAAAATATTAAAATAGAGTAATAACTAATTATTATTTAATGTTATTTCATTTCAACATCGCATAGTTATCTTTAATGATTTATAGTAATTGTTATTTCTAGTTGTATCTAGAAAATAGTTTTAACGGCAGTTTGTGGATGCATGCAGTCCAGTCAGAGTGGTATCTGCGCCGCCGTAAAATAAATACTGACTGACCTAGGTGGGTATCGAATTCAAAACGTTAATTCTGAAAATATATGGTGCGTACATCAATTTCAATCAATCACACCACTTTGTTTTGAAAAATATTCCTAGCTAGTTTTTTCATTACTTTCCCTTTATAAGTTAGTACAACAGTAGCAACAAAGATAATTAAAAACCATTCCCATAATAACTTAAAATATTAGCTAATAGTTAACATTTACAATTGTCAAGGGAACCATGGAAACATGAAAAGATTTATTTAAAAATTCAGTTTTTCGTCACTATATATTATCTTCTACGACTTTAGATGTAACATATTCATTATTCTAAAATATTAATCTATTCAACGGTTTATGTTATACGCCCGTATTGCAACTGTTACTGCTGACAATTCTTTTTTAAAATCTGCATTGACTATTGTTTTCAACCCGAAACAATATTGTTTATTTTGTATTAACTTCCTAATTCATTAATATTTTATATTTATACATTTCTATAACTACTAATGAAATAATTTTAATTGTAAACTAAATAAATAAGAATTATTAATGATATCAAATAAATCAAACTACTTGCGGGCAAACATTTTAAAATTCGGCATTTAAGCCAATTGCAGAATATTTCAATAAGAATAAGACCTAATTGATAATAAAAAAACATTGATACAGATGGTTTAAAAATTGTTAGAGCCGGTTAAAAATAAATTAAAAAAAAAAAAAATACTAGAAATAAATGCCTTTGAGTGAGTGGATCTCAGTGTAGAAGTTGCAGTAAAATCCTAAGCTTATTTTTTTTTAATTGTAATTTCGGTTTAATATAATTTTTTTTTAACTAGGGTCTTCACAGAAATAATGAAACTATTTTTGAAAGACTAGTGAATTTGTACTCCAGGGACCTTAAAAGATTACAATAATTCCTATTATAGTATATTTCATAATTAGATACGTGAAAGTAAAATAGTTTTACTATAATAATTAATTCAAACAGTAAACAGAATTCTACCAATTAAAAAAATAATTAATCGAACCAATTCCTGTTTAATGGTTCTGAGCGTTTTATTTATAATTCTTTTGAATTTTTGTTTGCAGAGCGGTCCCTCCCCATTCCTCAATAAACAAAACGGTGCTATACGCCAAAGTGCTAACTCCCCCTCCCCTCACCACGGGCAATGAAAGGATGAAAATTCTATTAGAATTGTTTACATGTATTGGTATTTGTTAAAGTAAAACTTTCTTGGAGGGTAAGAAGAAAAAAAAAGTTGTTCGCTGAATTAAAAACATCTTTGAAACAAGCCTTTTTTCCTGAAGGAATTAGCATATGCAAAGATGACATAGCCAAATCTCCTTTCTTCTTGAGCAACTAGAATCGATCATGAGCTTGAACAACTTGATGAGTGCCATCAGTACGGATCTGTTTTTGAATAGTAGGGAAAAAATCATTCTTCATCTCTGACGACTTAGAAATGTTTCATTATGATGTGGTTATTGACTGTGGTTATTATGTGAGTAGACACAAGAACCGATCCATTGAGAACATAAATGAATAAAACTGGATTTTATTAGTACCAGCGTTTCGGTCACAATTTCAGGCCTTCGCCAGGGCTAAGTAAAAAACAAGATAACTGTCATAATAAAAAATAAAAACAGTATGATACCAAAATGAAAAGAAAACAAATATCACAGAAAAATACATAAACACTATAGAAAAAATGCTGTAGAGATTCGGTTTTGCATTCTGCATATAAATACAAATGCTTGAGTGCGCTAAACTTACGAAATACTTGTATACTTATGTATTTAATTAATTATGTATACGTTATTTCTCTCATTTCTCTAATGATTTTAATTTTAAATAATTTCAAATTTTAACATTTATTCTCTAATTGGATTTTCATACTTACATATTTTCTTCCCTCTTTCATAATTTTGATGTATTCTATTCTAGTATACTATACCATTTTTATTTTTTTTTTTACTACACCTACTTATACTTTTTTTCCAATTGTGTTAATGTATTTTTCTATATTTGTTATCTAGCAAATTTATTATCCTTCTTTCTTTATTTTTTCATCTAGGAATTTCAAAATTATTATTTCGTCCGAAATCAATGCGATTCATTAATAAGATAAAGAGCATTCGATTGTCACGAGCAGAAAAAAGCATCGCATGACTTGACAAGTGTTTGCAGCACGATGTAGCGTGTGTCAATATTCGAGGGGCGGCGAAACGATTTTTTTCTTTGTTGTACTTTAATGAAGTACAACAAAGAAAAAAATCTCTAAATAACTTGAATAAAAAATAATCTGGCCGAAATAAATTGTAAATAACTTAAATGGGTTTATAAATAGTTAAATAATAGACTGATTCTTTATCGTTATAAAAATACACAAATAAATTGTTCATCTTCAACATAAATAAAAGAAAAGAAACTAAAGAAATAAAATGTTTACGTGCAAAATAAGGGAAGCAAAGACCGAGGGAAAACCACCAAACGGACGACCAAGGAATAAGTGGTAGAACCTCTGGCGAGGAACACAGAAATCATTCAAAGTAAAGTCGAGAAGTTGACCATGGATGCAGAAGCCTTTCAGAAATGGATAACAGCTGTGCCGACCTCTGAATCTTCTACCGTAAGAGTAGAAGAGAAAACATAATAAAACCATATTTCATATAATATGTATTTAAATAATTGGCTGTATTATTTCAAATTATAATAAAGATGGTGAGTGGTGCGGTCAAAAGAAAACCGCTAATAGGATAATAAGATTAAAAAAAGGTAAATTAAGATAGGGTTGAAATTATGTAAATAAAGCGAAAAGAAAATTTAAAGAAAAAACGAAAACCACTAATAGGATAATAAGATAAAAAAAAGTAAATTAAGATAGTGTTTAAATTATGTAAATAAAGTGAAAAGAAAATTTAAAGAAAAAACGAAAACCGCTAATAGGATAATAAGATAAAAAAAGGAAAATTAAGATAGGGTTTAAATTATGTAAATAAAGTGAAAAGAAAAGACGAAAACCGCTAATAGGATAATAAGATAAAAAAAAAGGTAAATTAAGATAGGGTTTAAATTTTGTAAATAAACTGAAAAGAAAATTTAAAGAAAACAAGATAACCGCTAATAGGATAATGAGATAAAAAAAAGGTAAATTAAGATAGGGTTGAAATTATGTAAATAAAGTGAAAAGAAAATTTAAAGAAAAAACGAAAACCGCTAATAGGATAATAAGATATAAAAAAGTAAATTAAGAAAGGGTTTAAATTATGTAAATAAAGTGAAAAGAAAAGACGAAAACCGCTAATAGGATAATAAGATAAAAAAAGGTAAATTAAGATAGGGTTTAAATTATATAAATAAACTGAAAAGAAAATTTAAAGAAAAGACGAAAACCGCTAATAGGATAATAAGATATAAAAAAGTAAATTAAGAAAGGGTTTAAATTATGTAAATAAAGTGAAAAGAAAATTTAAAGAAAAGACGAAAACCGCTAATAGGACAATAAGATAAAAAAAAAAAAAGGAAAATTAAGATATGGTTGAAATTATGTAAATAAAGTGAAAAGAAAAGACGAAAACCCCTAATAGGATAATAAGATAAAAAAAAAAAAAAAAAGTTAAATTAAGATTGGGTTAAAATTATGTAAATAAAGTGAAAAGAAAATCATATACATATGAAAGAAAAAGAGAAATAAAATAGTATTAATATAAAAATAGACAATGATAAGAAAGTAAAAAAAAAATTACGCAAACTATTACATTAAAATATTTCATACACGTTTGACTGATCTTAATAATAAACCTAGAAATTGAACCGCTTATCATTATCACATTGAAGATTAAAATTATACT
>NW_027114076.1:195883-196983 GCF_000696795.3 Halyomorpha halys
ATCATGGAAGGACAGGTATCTGGCCAAATCTTTATAATCCTCAGTCAATTTTATTCTTCCTTAAGATGAAGGATATGCTTATATTACAAATAAAAAAAATAAAATAAAAAATAAGAGTAAGATTTTGTTGACATTTATAAATAAACTTTTCGAGAATTCTTTTCAACATGTATTTTCAAAAAAAACAAAAAACAATGACGTTCCTGAACATAAAGAAAACTTTCCGGATTCAGTCCAAAACTTGCAAGAGTATTGTTGAGTTTTCCAGGAGGGGTGATAACAATCCTCTTTGAATCTCAACAAAGGGATGACTTTTCCACGAATTTTCTTTATGGAAAACTTCAGTTCCTTTTGTTATCAATTCGAAGTCCTAATGAACTGCAAAAGTTGTAATGAAGCTATAAGATCTACCTTGGATATACGAAATTAACGCTAAGTTGAAGATCCACGCTTGGGGACCAATTTAGGATATCAATGATAAGAGTAAAAAGCACAATATTTTAAATCTAGCGCATAGATCAGAATACGGACATTAATTAATTTGAAAAAAATTAAGATATACTATTTATTACTAACTTATTTTAATTAGGTAATGCCAAGTCTGAAGCTGGTAATCAGAAGATTGTCACTAGTTTTTCCTTTAAAAGATAAAATATAATTGGTAGATTTGTAACTGTGTTTTTCTTTTTAAGGCCACACACAGCGTCTAACTGGAAGTTAAAAGGGATTTTAACACAACATTATTTTTTCGATGCGATAGTATAATGTTCGAATAATCGAATTAATTCATTGCCAAACACAACATGAATAAATCAGTGGGGAAAGGCCATACATAGGCTGTCCATTAGGCCAATAGTTTTTTTATAAGTTTAATCTTGTTTTTTAACTTATCGACAATTTATCTTTCGAATAACAGCTTTAGATTATAGAAATATTTTGTCGGAAATTCAATTCATATACGAAAAGTTGAAGAGTATTAAGAAGTAGATTGTAGGTAAGTTTCAATAAAAATCGGTCCAGCCTTTAGAGAAATAATTTTATTCATATAATTTTTAATTTTATTGATAATTTTATAATATGCCACAATCTCGGGCAATACG
>NW_027114076.1:197558-199408 GCF_000696795.3 Halyomorpha halys
ATTATCCGATAAGGAGTACATTGTACACTGAAACTGAAAACAGAAGCTACCGGTGGTTTCTAGACGGTCGATAATCGCCTTTCCTCACTTCAAGCCACAGGTCGTAGAAACAAGGTATTCTTCAAGGAATATGATCAACCAAACAAGAACCCTACCTATAGGTTTAGTTATATTGATACAATATTTTTGTTAATTTTTTACTCATTCATTACCTATTGAAGTTAGCTGCTAGCTTCAGTGGTATTGGTGAAAGGAGGAATGCTTTCCAACGTGGCAGAACCATTAGAATTCACACTACTAATCAAAAAAAGCCAAAGAGAAAACAAAAATACAGTTAAAAGTGGGAAAGATATATTATTAATCTGTCTTACCAATCATATCGTTCAGCACAAACGTATATACCATTTATTATAACTAGCTCTTAGAAAAATAAAATAAAAATAAAACCTGTTCCTCGAGAGACTAAGAAATGAAAGACGTGAGCTGTAATCAGCTAATCGAATAAAATTGTAGAGTTGCCCTTCCTATCTTCAAAGGGATCCTTAAGGCATCACCTATGTTAAGGTGTCACATCTAACACCGTTTTCAAAATGTTAATGAAGATATTTTTTCACCTAACCATTATGTGATAATTGGAGAAATAATTACTACCGAGAATTCAAATTGGTCTCTAAAGTATTCGAGATGAAATTCTTTGATGTCCTCTGTAATCATACTGTCAAGCCTGGCGGACATTAACCATCGTTTAGAACTAAGCATTCCTCGTAATAAACCTGTTAATTATTTTTTTAAAAAAGACTATGAAAAAACAGCACTTCGGTTCCTTTAATTATATACTTATCAAAATCGTTACAAAATACATGAATGCATGACAAAGCACTAGTCAAATATTCAATTCAACTTCAAATATTTAAATCTTCCAACCCCTATAATACTAATCTTCTTAAAAGAAACGTTACATATAATCGTGAGTAGATTTTGCTCGCAGAGGGAGTTTAAGGAAAAACTATTTCTTATGAATTGGAAAATATGGTCGGGGGGTGCGGTCAGTAAAGAACAACATAAACATTAAAAAAATATTTATTTATGCCGACGTTTTGACCTGACTTTCAGGTCTTCATCAGGGCTATAAAAAGAAAAAGACAACAACCATCATTTTCCGACCATCTTCTCCAATCAGTTATCTACGGTCAACTATATACACCTCATTATTTCTTATGAACTTCGATCACACTTATATTAATAAAGTGAAATGCTATACAATTATGAAATACAATAGATAGTTCAATTTTTAAGATTGTTTTTTTATTTTAATATATTAATTGATATTTACAACTGTAAAAAATATGTAAAATACGTAAATGTGATTTGAGTTATATTAACGGTATCATACAGACATGTGGAGAATCTGTCCATTGGTAGAAGTCCAATAACATTTTTAGAGGAGAAGATCTCGAGGTCATCTTCTTTTCAGACGCCTAGGAGGATTATCAGGTAATGAAGGAGAAGTTAGGTTAGAAACAAGTGGGTTCAAATGGTAGGGAAGTTTATCATGGAAGGACAGGTATCTGGCCAAATCTTTATCATATGGAACATTGAGGTCATGAGAGATAACTTTATCTGTGACAAAGTATGGAGTATTAAGGACTTGACGAAAGATTTTGAATTGTAGGGATTGGATACGAGAAGAATTCGATGGTTTAGTGGTGTCCCAAAACTCCGCATGTCCCGGTAGGCCTTATTACAGTAATGTAGATCAGTCTTTTGTAATGGATTGGAAGTTTAGATCGTTTGTCTAGTAAGTGCTGTAATTGTAGGAATCGACGAGTTTCCTGTCTTTCCGGTATGAG
>NW_027114076.1:200098-202893 GCF_000696795.3 Halyomorpha halys
TATATAATCCTTGTTCGGACCGAACAAGGATGGGTTAACCAGAGAATTTAGGTCACTGTAGAACTATGGCTACATTTACCACATACGGTCAACTAATACATTCAAATTTAATTGGAATTCATTAATTTATAATTCAATTTAAACAATGAAGAAAAAAAGAAAAAAATAAGAAAAATGTATTTAATGAGTTTAAAAACCAAGCAAAAATGAAGTATTGTTGTTAATTAAAGTAAATAAATATCCTTTAAGGGTATTAAAAAAATAGATTGGAAACCTGTAAGTCAATATTTTTACAAGGAGAATAACGAAAAAACGAACGTCTTAAAATAAAAAAAACTTCCATCAAGACAATGAGAGGGGTGAAGATGATATTGAGCGTTTTAGTAATATCAGACTCTTTCCCGATCAACTCCTAGGAGCTTACCCTCAACTTATAACAAAAGCAACAAGTATTCCAGCCCCAAGATCAAACTTGGTATCAGGGGGCGCTAAAAATTCATGAGCTCGCTTCACTACTTACAATATTTGTTTGTCAGTTTTCAGATAAAACAGTTTCTCCCTTTTAAGAAAACTGCTGGAGATAAAGGAGAGACCTTTTGAAAAGACTGTCATCTGAGTTTGGGTTTTATCTCTATTTACTTATACTAGCATGAAAGATTTCAAAATAACTAATGAAATATTATGGTTCTGAAGTGCCATTTTCATTGCATTTTCCGTCTATGCCAAATTTACAAGAAGTAGTTTGATTGCTTAGCATGCAATGAATTTGAAATGCAAGGCAGAAATGGTTTATCAATATTTAAAGAGCTTAAATACTAAAGTAAATTCCGAAAATATAGAACACACCATATCAAAAAAGTAAATCAAAACTGATGAACGACCGTACACTTTTTTTTTTTTTTAATTTATTTATTGATATTTACAACTGTACATAAATACATCAAGTAAATTTGAGGAAATCATAATGGTATGGTACAAGCATGTAGAGAAACTACCCAATGGTAGCACTTTAAAAACATTTTTATAATATAAGGTCTCGAGGCCATCTTCTTTTCAGACGAGAATTGTCCGGAATAAAAGAGGAAGCAAGATTAGAAACTAATGGGTTTGAGTGGGTAGGGAGTTTATAATGGAAGGATTGATATCTGGTTCGGGCTAGATCGGTTACAAATGGAACAGACAGTACACTTAAAAATACATGTAATAAATAATTGGTTAACATAAAAATTCGTAACTATGAAATCTCGTAAGTTTCAAACAACTAACAAAACGATTTTTCTTAACTATAAAAAAAAAAAAATCAACGCACCATTCTATAGGAATTTATATAATTTTTAATCGAGAAGATTTCTAGAATGATTTTTAGGCTTAATCTATAATGGAACAAAGTTTAATTATTAACAAATATGAACTATTAGAGTAAATTTGATTTTGAGAACCCATAGTAAACTAAATAAAGGTCAGAACAAAAATTAAAATACCTGGAAGTGAAATATATTTCAGCAATTATGAGAGACAGTTGACCGTGGATGACGTAAGAGGAGAAGATGGTTTATACTTATAGTTTATACATTCTTTTTTATTTTCTATACTTACTGTGGTTGTTATCTTTTCTGTTCTCTTCTTAGCCCTGAAGAAGGCTAGAAGCTCTAGCCGAAACGTAGGCACAATTAAATAGGTTACACCAACTTATTTGTGTTTCACTTTGACTGCACCCCCAACCATCTTCTCCTCGTATATTTCAGCAAAATTAAGTAGTGTTGTAAATTTTAAAACTGACTCCAAAGACGCATAATTTCTTTTCTGAGACAATAGGTATTTTAAATAAATAATTGTGTTTCAGGTCGGCATTTGTTAATTGACGAAATAGTATTCATCAAATCATTGAACATTTTAGAAATCATACTTTAAATTCGTATGATTTAATAAAATTTATTTATGAAATTTTTTTTAATATTTAGATTTTAGGGTATTTTAAACCTTTATCGTAATTTTTGAATGATTAAAATATTTTAATGTTGATAACCTCTCTCCTTCTGGAGAAGGCTTTACTTAAGTTACCATGACAAGGTTTATGGAGTTGAGCACCAATTGTTTTTGAGCAATTTTTTAATTGTTATATCTTGTGTTTGAATGGTATATTTGAAACATTTGTATTATATATATATATATATATATATATATATATATATATAAATAAATAATTGACCACCTAATTTCAAATTATGAAGAAGATGGTCAGTTGTGCGGTCAAAAGTGAACAAAAATAATTAGCAAATATTTTGTACCCTACGTCTTGCCCCACTTTGTAGAGATTCATCATGGCTGTTCAAGTGAGGAACTTTCGAGACTTTTTCATGAAAGTATTTTTTGAAAAAGTCTCGAAAGCTCTTTACTAGTAATCGATATAATGTAATAATAATAAAAAATACAATATTATTATTACATTATATCGATTATTATTATTAAATTATAGATTAGTATGGATTGGAATTATCGAAATATGTGGTAAGAACTTAGACTGTATTATGCATGTACTGTAAAATAATGTCCTGATGATGCATATTCCTGAATGGACGAAAATTTGGCAAGATCATCAAATTAGTCTATTTGAGACTACAATTGCTTTTTTGTGAACTTTAAATAAATATGTATCAAAATATTAGTAAATCAGAAAAGTGTCAAATACAGTGACTATAATAATATATATAATAATTGGAGAGGTTTGTCGGGGGGTGCGGTCAGCAAAGAACAACATAAATAAACAAAACCATATTTATTTATTTTATGCCGAT
>NW_027114076.1:203428-203973 GCF_000696795.3 Halyomorpha halys
TTATCTTAAAAGAAAATTTTAATCTTCCCAACACCTCATCCATTTCACACTCCGATTGCTTTTTCAGTCCTTTATAAAATCGGATACCTCTAAGCCAAAAGAGTTTCAGGTGTTATTTCTACCACTCCTTCATTGTGTCTTATTCATACTGCTTTTTTTGTCTAAACCTTATTCAAAAATGAGTATAAAGCCACGATTACATTGTTTTCTGTACATTGTGTTACGACGCAGTTCAATTCAATTAACGTACATCACGTTTTCAGTGATGGACATTGATCAAAGGGTTGCATTTTTCGAACCGAGCTGTATTGTACAAAAAATTAATCTCATCCTTTTTGGACGCCATTCATACAATTTTATTTTTGATTAATCGTTTTTAATAATATTTTTAAAACTATAACAAGGAAAATTCTGGACATACGGAATCGAGCTTGGGGGTTCCACTAAACCTTCAAATTCCTCTCGTATCCAATCCTTACAATCCAAAATCTTCAATGCTCCTTACTTTGTCAGAAATAAAATCTTAGATAAAGACCTTAATGTTC
>NW_027114076.1:205884-208242 GCF_000696795.3 Halyomorpha halys
TAAATTAATATTTTATATGTAATAACTATAAAGTTGGTTAAGCTTATTTAGGTTAAACTTATTTGATTATAAGTTGATCCAGTTAACTAGAACTTATAATGAAGATAATGAGCCTCGGGCTAAGAGCTATTGGTTAGCAAAGAGGATAACTAGTCAAAAGCAGTTAGGGAGTGCCCCATCCTGTTAACCTCAGCACACTTCTATCTTAATCAGACTCTGGATATATTCCTCGCTCCGGATAGTTACTGTCAGAACTATACCTAAATTCCAAACTAATATAACCAACTCAGGAAGGCTGTCAGGCAAACTCACCAACATACCCCACTCCTAAGTTACTCTATCGAAAGCGAATAAGGCTTGCTCTATACCAATGGTTATAACCCCCACAATACAACAGAAAAGTATCCAAATAAAGAAATTATCAAATTATTAAAAAAAAAAAAAATGCAACAATGTCTCTTTCATCTCCACTTCGAGAGGAAAAAACAAATATTAAATAAAAAATCTAGCTTCATTCACTGGGTAATTAGATTTACAAGACGATAATACTCTTACGTACATTTTTTTATATTCGTTTAAAAATTAGTTTTGTTATGAAAATGTTTCAGAATAATCAAATGACGACAATACTTTTTTAGAATTACTTGTTCGGAAACAGCAGAATTTGAAATACATATAATGAAGAAGATGGTAGGGTTCCGGTCAAAAGAGAAACAAAATTAGTTAACAACTACATGTTTTCCGACGTTTCGCCCCACTTTGTAGATCTTCATCAAAGATTCTAAAACAACGAAGAACATTTTATGTATGATAAAAAGATTTAAAAAGGTAAATTAATGTAGGGTTACAATTATGTAAAAATATGTAATTAGCTTTATATATCTTTTTATCATACATAAAATATTCTTCGTTGTTTTAGAATCTTTGATGAAGATCTACAAAGGGGGGCGAAACGTTTCTAATTGTTTTTGTATCTTTTTTAACCCTGATGAAGTTCTACAAAGTGGGGCGAAACGTTGGAAAATAAATAGTTGTTAACTAGTCTTATTACTCCTTTGACCGCAACCCGGACCATATTCTTCTAAATTTGAAATATTCTTGTAAATATATTCTTCAATATTTGAAATTTTAGGTATATTATTCCATGAACGTGGACTAATATACCTAAAAGTATAACACTTATGTTAATATTATCAACAATTTTTTATGTATACAATTAAAACCTATTAACAATTTTACCTCATTTTATTAAATGCTCTATTCATTTAAATATGGTCATATAGACACATAGATTAAAATGTACAACGTAACACTATTTAAACAATGTCTTTAAACAACACAAATGTATCAGTAGTGAAATAAATCGTTTAAATAATAATAATGTTGTAAATTTTAATTAATAATATTAATTAAGCGATTTGTGTTAAAATATTTGAAATAAGAAATACTTAAGAAAATAAGGTAAAATTGATTAAGAGGTTCTAATTATATACATAGAAATTAGTCTTTGTTTTTGACTGCCGTCAAAACAGCCGTGACGAAGCCCTGCAACGTGGGGTGAAACGTTGGCTCAATAAAATAGTATAATTATCTACTATTTGAGTTTTTTTGACCGCACCCGGACCATATTCCATTCATACATAGAAATTGTTTGATAATGTTAAAATAATTTTTGTAATTATAGGTATATTATATCATTAGTACATGAATTTGGGAAATACCTGTATCATTAATGTCCTTGGACCGGAGAATCGGGGAGCAAGTTGACTAACTAGTATGATAGTGTTGATAAATGGTTCATAAATAATATAATAATAAAAGAAAACAAACATAGAACTGAATATCATCATTTTTACAATACATGAAAAGTATCTGACTAAGTAAAAAAAACAAAAAAAAAAAACGCCATTTTATATATAGTTGCTGATAATTTAAAAGACACAATAGTTCATTTTTTTGATAATATTGATCCCCAAAATTAAATAATATTTTTTTAATATTATTTTATTAACACACAAAATTAAATATGATATTCTCAACAACAAATATATTAGAAGAAAAATTGTAATAAAATCCATTTCTCATTCAAGGCGAATTAAAAAAGAAAAGAAAAAAATTATTTTGGAATGAAGTTCCTACAGAATGACTACTGAGATGATTTTTTTTTCAGAAAAAATCTTATTTGAAAATGAGGACACGGCAGTCAAAGCTTCATTTTTTAATGTTATTTTATTAATCATTTATTATTCGATCTAAAAGTTTTTTAGTTAACTTTTTGTTTGTTTTTTTTTATTGGTCCCTTTTGGTCAAAATATGAATAGGTGCCAAATTTGATCGGTTTGCGGACTTTTTTTTTTT
>NW_027114076.1:209439-210846 GCF_000696795.3 Halyomorpha halys
ATATGAATACTAAAAGCAGACATATAGCCATTTACTTATTGTTAATGTGACTTGTTCAATAATTCCAGACAGGACTTAATTAACTTCCTGAGCCAATTGGACTTATAAAACAAACCAGAAAGGAAAACCATTGTTATTTCTTATTCTATTATTTTATTTTTTATAGCTAATAAACATTTTCATAAATAATTATTATGTTGTATTATCATCATCGAACGCAATGCACTAAATAATGCGCAAAAAAATGGATGATTGTCCTTTTCATAGAGATCCTATGTAAAGGACAATCAGAGATAAAACTTAAAATAATTAAAAGTAGTCAGTTTTTGAGAACCATGAATTTAAAATTGAGGTTCGATTGATTGAGGAACAAATTACGTACAGAAAGAAATTTGCAGATTGAGACATAATAATATTAATAAGTGATATTGACGATTGGATAATATAATTAGTTAATAATATTAATATATGAATAAAAACATTTTTATCTTAAAAGAAAATTTTAATCTTCCCAACACCTCATCCATTTCACACTCCGATTGCTTTTTCAGTCCTTTATAAAATCGGATACCTCTAAGCTAAAAGAGTTTCAGGTGTTATTTCTACCACTCCTTCATTGTGTCTTATTCATACTGCTTTTTTTGTCTAAACCTTTTTTAAATGGATTTAAGTAAATTAATATTTTATATGTAATAACTATAAAGTAAAAATAGTAATTTTATTTTCACAACATGAAATATACAGAGCTGAATATCTCGGTGGTAAGACATTGTACTACTAACCCGAAGGACACGGGTTCGAATCCGGCTGTGGTAGATAATTATTTATTCTGTTACTGTAACCTGATTCAACCCTGTAGATTCAAAAACCGTTAATTGGAGAAAAATCTGGTGGCCTAGCGTAATTTTAACTAAATCATCTTGCACAATCCTTGGTATTGTAAAAGTACTCCCTTTCAAAGTACCGAACCACTTTTTTTTTTTTGATATAATATTATTTCCATCGGAAGGAATACTACTTTACACTAAATTATGGTGGGATGTATTTTGTACACCATGAACAAAATAAACTATTTAGTTTAAATTTGTCCGTCCTGAACTAAATCTAAACATATTAGATCCAAAAAAAAAAAATAAAATAGAAAAATATTTCTTTAATTTTTTTTTTTTTACTTCCAATTTAGAGTAAATATAGGATAATAACAAAAAAATAATATAAATTGTAAATATCACATTATACAATCCTTATATTATTTATTTTTATTAATTGTTCGACCACTTCGTCAGATTATCAATATTTACTGTCATTGCCTGAGAAGGATGAAATCGTCTATTTTGTCCGTAGAGGACAAAATCCAATTCACCCTGGTAGGAGGTATGAAGCCCATAAGCAGTTGTCTACACTCAA
>NW_027114076.1:211193-213785 GCF_000696795.3 Halyomorpha halys
ATATTTCGTATTTTTATATCAACCTATTCTTTAAATAGCTAATTATCTTAAATTTCATTTCACTATCATAACAATCATAACTATAACAAATTAAACCGTTAGTGATTTAGAATTATATAAATAAAATAGATTCTTTAAACTTTAATAAATATTATCGTCATAAGACTGATTATAAAATAAAATTCAAGGAAATAAATCTGGAAATAGAAGTCATTGTCAAGTGTAATAGGAAGGGGCACATTTTATTAAGCTTCTATTAACCCTGAATACGAAATGAACCCTTCATCCATTTTCTTTTCAACCTTATTTCTCCCCTTATTTGGATAGAAAGTAGTGGCAATATCTTGTGTTATTTCGTCAAGTGTCCTAGTGATTTATTTACTCAGAGATGGTTTGGAGTTTGGAGAACTAGTCTGACATGAATGTTGTATTTATTCCATTCAACAGGGGTATTCATGATCTTTAGTTTAACATGTTAAAGCGTGTTAAATGGAAAAACTTATGTTAAATCGAGAAATAATTTAATATTTTACCTTGTTAAAACGACATAACATATAACATGGTTGAGAGACTGTTAAATGGAGAGTGATGATGTGTTAGGTTACTTGCTCGTAGTTGGTGTTTTGATTGTGGTTGTACTGTTTTGGATGTTTTAACTAATACAGCAATGGATGACAGTAATAATAATGTAATGACAGTTGCCAATTAGCTCATCTTGATTCTCTTCCTAACAAGTTAGAAAATCATCAAATCATTCAGTGAGCAAACTTTCACACAAATTCCACTTTTCACCCACATTAGGCATGTTGTAATAAATTTCTTTAATCTAAACTTAAAATTATACAATAACATAAAGTTTTGGAAGGAAAGGTTGTAAAACATGTAGCTCAAAAAATCCTCTAGAAGCTCGCTCTTATGCATTTAACATGACTTTAAATATGGCTGCTCCCAATCCTACACTTATAACATTTAACATGGTAAAACATTTTACATTTAACACATCATGAATACCTCTAACGTACCCAAACTAGGGCAATAGTACACTTATTCCTAAAGTTAGTGGGAAGGTTGAAATCGCTACGTACGATCACTAAGAAATAAAAGTCTTTAATGGTTAAACTTGAAGGAAGGAGTACAATAGTAGGTGTACTGAAGCCAAAAAGGCGGGCCTTAAGATGAACCCGAGAGTATTGGGAGCCAATCACTGGCTGCCTTCTGATTCAGTTTAGATTAAAATACGGACATTTCTATTAATCTCGCAGTCAACATGAGCTGAGAGGGCGCGATCAACTTTCTTCTTTTTGGCTTCACTTTCCATTCGAAGGAGAGTAGGGTATGCCACACTCTTCTCATTTGAAGGTATTGACTATTTTTTAGTTGAAGTAATTTTTGAGTCTTACAATTTATATATATTAAAAACAACATATTAAACGTATGCAGTGCAATTCATTAAAGGATAAATGCAAGCTACGTATTGTAAAAATTGAATATTTTAATATAGGTAACCTGATAGATTTATAATTTTCGATTTTGCCAATTTCTATTAGATAATCCGAAGTTAACACTTTACATTTTGTCGATGCGATCAAATATGTAGAAAGTTGTACATTTCATTAAGAGGAACTTAATTAATTTCGGATATCTAGGAATTTCGAAAGCAGAAGGAGGTACATTGATTATGTATATTATAATTGGCATTTAAGATGGGAATTAATGGTTACGAAAAAATATGCGTAAAATAATATTTTTTTAAGAATAGAGATATAGGTTAAAAACAAAACATTGAGCATTGAATATTTATTTTCTTTGTGTGATTACTTACCTCCCCACCCCCCAAAGAAGCAATGATAACTGAAATGCTGACAATGCATTTACAGACAGTAATTCAAACCGTTATCTCGTAAAATATAAATGTAAGATCAGCAGCATCAAAAGCCTTTTCAATGTTTAACAAAAATACTTTTATATAGTGGAATTTTAAGAAATGTTTTCTTTCATCTATAGCTTTGGCAATTAGCTGTGACATAAACAAGTTGTTAATTAACTGAGTACGGTCTAACATCGAGTAGCCTCAACAGAAACCTTTCAAAGAAGCCCGATAATGTATACAACAAACAAATTCTTTCTGGTATTCGCAAACTTGCTATGAGCACATTTCTTGTTTCATTTAGTTTAACGTCCTTTTGTTCTCCAGCTAAAGGCAAGAAAGACGAATAATATCAGCGGATTATCAACATGTTATAGCCAGAGTAGGTAGACCGAGATTTATTTATTTATAAAGAATAAACCCCAATTATTTATAAAGTTAAAAAACCCAAGAAAAATAAATAAATATTTAACAAGAACATTTGAGATATGAGTGGCAGGAGCTCAAATAGGAGAAAGCCGAGATCTTCCGATCGACTTCGTTATCTTTTGTTTAACTGTTGTATTACTGGTAGGAAGCTGGAAATTTGATATTCGTTAGTTTACCTCGAGAAAATCTATAATACGATTTTTTATAGAAAGTGCTTACGAGAGACGCGTTTTTCGCAGAATCTACGGCCCATTATGTGAACATGGACAATCTGCACCAACAAGCAGTTTTTTTTT
>NW_027114076.1:214630-219462 GCF_000696795.3 Halyomorpha halys
CGATTTAACATGAGTTTTTCCATTTAACACGCTTTAACATGTTAAACCAAAGATCATGAATACCCTTATAGTAGAGGAAGACCACACAGCTGTCGAAGTGAAAAAAACTTTGAAAAAATGGATACTGGACCATGGTGGATGCTTGCCTTGGAATGAAGAGAATAGAGAAAGATTATTGGGGACTCCCAGGTTCTTGGAGGAACGTTGCGCAAATAAATAAATACATAGTAAATGAAAGTTGGGACGATTTTCTTTTTCAATACTATTTCTTTTTCATTGGCGTTCTGATCAATCCTCAACAGCACATTTACCTCAACTTTCATCTATGGTTCAGTTTTTTTTGTTTCGTTTTTAATATACTTAAAAATTGAAAATAAAAACAAAAAAGAATTTTTCTTTTTAAATCATTTATATAAGAATATAAACCAATATTTAATACACTAAGAAAGTTTTTTCAAATACTCCAGATAGTTGGAAAATATTTTTACCCATTTTAAAAGACTACATATTTTAATATCAGAAAAGACTTTAATATATTTCTTAGACCGATAGAAAAAAAAAATATATTAAAAAGTTCGAAACTTTTAATAAAATTGACAAAAGCGCTGTTGATTTTGTAATGGATACAGCCTTCCCTGAATCGCATATGGAAATTGTTGGGAAGTAATAAAGACGAAAGGCTAGGGTCGCCGGGGAAAGTTGTCTAGTGTTTAACTTGTGACCTCCCCGCCAAATAACACACCCCCGGGTTTTCGTCGGTATACCTGGTCTCTCCCGCTTATTACCAGGAACCATTTTTCCTCTAGTCAATATTTCTTCAGCTGCCGGAAAGTCCCCATGTAATATTTTTTTTCTCCCTAGAATAAACCAGCGTAACGTACATCTTCTATATATAAGAGTAAAGAGAGAACAAAAAAATACAATAACTATCCATTACGTAATTACAATAATATAGTACATAAGTAATAGGTTTTATTAATAATTAAATAACATAATTAAACAATAATTTTTAGTATGATGCACTATAGTAATAATATTCTTTATATTTTAAGTATTACAACAGTAGTATTTTTTTAAAAAGAAAAAATACCCAATTTCTTAAAGAACAATAACACAGGCATGCATTTGATAGGCACTGGATTACCATATCATTTGGTAACTTTACTAAACGTCAATATCCCTTAAATACCGGAAATATTTGATTACCATAAGAAATCAAATATGTGTGAATATATTTAACAATTTTTATTTCTTAACATATTTATTGCATCAATTAATGTTACTTTAATTAATGGATTTTTTCAATTAAATTATTTCATATTAATTTAATTTTAAATATAGCTATCATATCAGCTGATATATCCTAGTATACATATGATAGTATATATCATAATTATATGCCTTATATAATATAATATATATGGGCCGCCCATAGCTCAGTGGTTAAGATCACAGTCATACCAATTTGATGTCTATTGGCGGTGCCAGTTCGAATCCGGCCTGGGACGTTGACTTTTTTCATTGAGTGGCGGTCCCACAAAATGAAGAACTTTGACCCCCAACCATGGTTAGGCAGTATAGGACTCCACTGGGAGTCTAGGCCAAAAAAAATAATATATATAAAACATTTCATATATGATCCCCCAGAATTTTTTCTTCTGCACACTATTTACCTCTTTCCTTGCCATTTTTTACATACAGAAAAGGGGTTATACTACAAGTCACCACCATCTTCTAATCAGAGTGCAAAGGTCGGGTTTATATTACCAGATTTGAGCATGAAATAAAGGTCAAACCTTCCTAGCCAGATCCGAATCGGTGCCGGAGCAGACTTGAGGTTGCTAAGGTGAAAACTAACGACAGCCTCTCTCTCCCTTAAATTAGATTTAATAATGTAATATGATTTGTACAATATTTTCACAGATTAATATTCCAAACTCGATCCCAAATAAATATCCACGGAGCGGGGATAACGATCATTTCAACTATGAATAAATTAATATTCATAACAGAAATGTCGGGAATATATATTTTTCATATTAATACTTTTAAGCATAGTGAACGGGGGCCGTTTATGACCGAGGAAGTTTTTATATTGTATTGTCCTACTTGTAATCGTAAAGCCCTTTTAGGGAGAGAATGTCACCCAACCCACAGTTCATTAGCTTTTGCTTACCCGTTTTATCTTAGTTCGTGAAACGGGCTATATTAATAATTAAATAATTATTACGGAATAACAGTAAATGCTAATTAGTATTGTTAAAATATTTTATTCCAAATAGCTTGTAGGTCCATAATCTAAAAAGGAAACAACACTAATAAATAAAAGTATAAATAAGGTTTACATATTATTATTATGGCAAAATAAAATTCGACTCTATCAGACCGAATTTGAACCGGCCCTCTTCACGACTACTACTTCTATTTCAATTTATTTATTTATTTTTTTTTAAATAATTTTAATTTCATAAATCCTTACTTCGGAATGATGACAAAATTATGTAAATTAAAGAATCTGAAAGTCTTGAATAAAGTAAATACATGTACCGATAAAATCTATGGCCCAATACCTTGTAAGGAGGCTCTGTTTCTGAAGAGAATGAACAATTATCTACCACAGCCGAATTCAAACACGGGTCCGGTATATATCAACACAGCGCCTTATCAATGAGCTACCCAGCTCCAAATGAATAGAAAATTTAAGATAAGTCAGAATAATTTTTTTTAATATAATCAATAATTGGATATTTAAATTGAATCGAATTGAAAGAAGGACCAATAATAAATTAAACCAAAGAATAAGATGTCGAAATACATTCAACAAATGGTAGTTAATAAGTTCTTAATTATTTAATTATTTTAAACAAATATGTACATCTAAATTTTATATCGTTGGTACAAAGCAATAGTGGTGTATCTGCAAAATTTACAATTATTTTATAAATTTTAATTAAAAAATTATGAGTCTTGTGGTATATCAACTTTGCTTTCAATTAGCTAAGCCAAAAAAGATCTAACTGATTATGCTACGTATTTAATTAAAATTCCAAAATTATCAATGATTGTACCTTAAAATTAGAAATATTAAGCTATTTTCAAATCTACAATCATAAGTTAAACAAAATTGTCCCAGAAATGTTTAGACCACTTCGGCATTTGAACAATGATATATGTGAGAGTATAAAATATACAGAAACTGGTACATTTGTATCTATTTTCATGATTTAAAAATAAATTAAATTTTACCATGACCATAATTTTAAGAAACCCAGTTTATTTTAACCAGTAAAATTTCTAAAATTTATTCAATTAATCTCATAAATAAAACGTTTGAATGATGAATCATGAAAATGAAAAATTTTGATTGGAATTCAGATTAATCAGTTAGATTATACTTTCTACATTTATTAACCTATAATCATAATAGTGAATAGAAACTAGATTGAGACCATCAGTCAGACCAAAGGTATCTATCAATTTAAGTGGGTACCTACTATAATTATTTTTACAATAAATTAGTTCAAAATAAATAAATTAATTAAAATTAAATTTTTCATGTTCCAAAAGTTGAAACGAATGATATGACAAACATGTGATTTTTTAACACATATCTTGTACTAAAATACATTCGTAGGCTAATTCCTTAATATAATATTTTTGAAACAATTATATATAAAAAATAATACATATTAGAAAATCAAGCAGAAAACAATGAATATATAAATTCGTACATATTTCAACATAAATTAATATTGTTTATAATATCTCCTAATTAATTACATTATAATCTAAACCATTGTTTAATCTAGTTCTCGTACCCAGCCAACTTTCCATTCAAAACATGATATATATTATAATGAATGAAAGCAAAATAAAAATAGAAATTAATAACAATAAAATTCTTTTTATATTGTAATTAAAAAAATAATAACTTAATTAATCGCTCACAGAGTGTCGAACTCGTACGAAGACGCGTTGCGATCTCGAACTCCCCGCCGTAGAACACCCTCCCGTGACGGCTGGCCTTCGACTGACGGCCGATTCACCGCCTCCAGGGGTGGAGCATGCGCCACTTCCAGCCGATTGTCTGCTTCTCTAGTTCCAGAACATTACAAGCGATGAATGGAAGCGAACCCCACACTGGAGTTACCCATTCAAGAACTATCTATGGGGTGACGACATATGGGCGCAAGTGGAAAAACATTAGAAAACACTACCTTAGATAACTGTAATAATTAAATCAAAAAGACATAAGGCATTATGACGTACTCATAAAGTAAAAAATTGCCAAGAGTACTAATAAATCATTGCTTATGTTGTCGTACTTAACGTAACAGCATCAAACATTAACGGACCGTAATAATAAAGCAAAAAATATTAAAAATACTTTACCACCTACGCTATTTTATTTTTACATAATTATCTTAAAATTTATTAATAGTAATTTATTTAGAAGAGAAATAATATATCTAAAAAATTTAATTTATAACCACCCTATCACAATATATTTGGTAAACGTACTTCAGACTACACGGTATCATATCTGATCAATCGCTTACCAGAAAAGCTAATAAATAAATCAACCACAAAGAAAATTAAAAAATAAACATCTGACTGGGTACTTTCTGACTTCTATGATTCCCAATAACTGATTTCGATTCATCAAATGATCATATCTGCCTGTATTTTTTATTAATTCTATATAATTATTCATTACATTACCATTTAAATCAGCTATATATGTCTACGCTTAGTTATAGATATTGTTTATTTAGATATCACTGGATGCATATTTTTATCGTATTCTTGTATCATCTTGTTTTATTCTTATT
>NW_027114076.1:219562-219882 GCF_000696795.3 Halyomorpha halys
TTTACTTTATTTTATTTTAAGTATTTTTTAATTGAATTATTAGTTTTATCACGAGAAATTAATTCATACTGATCTAGCTAATAAACTAGATAGCACAACACCCTAATAGTCAAAACCGTAACTAATAAATTTCACTTATGTCTATTATTTTTAAGTGTTATTTTGACACCGCCTGAGAGATTTTGTCATCTAGTCGGAACATATTTGATGTAATTTTGTAAACGAATAAAATAAAAGTAAACAATATTATCTTAGTACTTTAAAAAAAAGATGTTTTTTGGAATATATATATTAAGGAAAACACGAGAGTGGACATCAAT
>NW_027114076.1:225154-226670 GCF_000696795.3 Halyomorpha halys
TACATACTAAAAGTAAGAATTAGAAAAATTAAATTTTGGTACACGTTTTTATCCACGTCCCGTCTAAAGCTATTTCATACTCCGACATATTTTTTAAAAACAATATCGCTAGCTATACGAGAAACAAATAAACTTTTTCCTCATGTAGCAATTAATTTTTATTTCAACTATATTTTAATATATACAGCAGGAGTTTTATGGAGTGGTAAAAAAAGGGAAAACTGGTACGTGATACATATCGGCGCCACCACAGTTAACAAGTTGCGAAGACCTGCGCTTCACTCCCTGAGCTACGTAAAGCTCCAATGGTAAAAACCTTACTATTCTCTTGAGTTGCATAGGATATATACGGAAATTTTTCCAAAATGGTCTCAGTATCTTTTAGTTTAATATTGAATAACTCGTAAAGTATTATAAATAAATTTAAATGTAGAAAATTAAATAAATGGCTCAAATGTTGGTTAATAACATATGTGTAAATGGAGGTATATATCTTATATTTTAAAGGGAGACTATTTTTATGCAACTATGGTGTTCAGTGTAGTGCAATGCAATAATGTAAATACCAGGAAACCAATTTATAACGAATAGAATTTTTCATTTTTTATTAAATTTCTTGAATTTTATTAAATATATTTTTATGTTTCCCACTCCTATTATTTTTTATTACAATTTTTTTTGTTTTTTGACAATACTATATTTTTTTCAATAAAAATTAATAGACACTTAATTCTAGGTAGAACAAAATTTTAAAATGTTTTTACTAAACTAAAAGTTTACTTCACTACCAAAATACGCTTCATTCCAAACAATCATGAAGAAAATCTCTTAACTTTGGAGAAAATAGAGATTTTATAGGGAAGGTTATAGACTATTCTGATTTCTCGGGAAAAAAAAGTTATAACCAAAATTAAGAATTTTTGGCGCGTAGCTCACAAAGTATACATTTTTTTCATGGTTATTATATGTCAATCGATTAGCCGCTTTCTGATACATAAGAAAAAAATATTACTGATTTAATAAAATATTCTATGCCTGTCAAAAATGGATTCGAAAAGTAGCTAAAAGGGGAATAAAATGTCATGTGTTTGGATAAGCGGAAAACATACGATCTCCACAAATTAACAAACTCAAAAGTTAAGACTTCAAAATATATAACAATGATTGTCTAATAACTCGCTTATTTAAAAACTAAAAGAGAATTTTTAAATAGTTATCAAAGTTTGAATTTATTTTTCTCTCATTTGAGTTTTTTGGAAATCTGCTTTTCTCTCATGGTTTCAAATATAACATGTGGCCAGAATAAGGCTTGACTTATTTTATTGTTTTTTTTATTATGTACCTTAAAACAGCTTCATGTTTAAAAGATTTTATATATTACTATTTTACGTTGATTAAACTTTCTATTTCTATAACTTTATGGGTTTTTAAAAATTCCAAAGATGAGCCTTATTTGGTATAATATTTTTATATCAAAATTTGAAATATCAACTAATATAATATACATAATATATTA
>NW_027114076.1:227315-229031 GCF_000696795.3 Halyomorpha halys
TTTTTAATTGATTGATAATCGTGGAATTGGATGGTAGTAGATTGAAAACAGTGACAGATGAAAGATAATATCATGTAGGTAAGAAGATATGTATAATATAAGATATGCAGTTAGTGTCTAGAAAACTGAAAAAATAAATAAATAAATTAAATCTAATACTCACACTGTAATTCAGATATAAGCCACTCACTATTTTTCATTGTCTTTCATTGTGTTCAATTTGTAGACCGCACCCCTCCCCCCGTTCATCTTCTCCTCTTATATACCTACGGTTATAAGTTATCTTCACGCCATAATAACTTAGTAAAATTACCGAGCGGATCATCTGGAAGTAAAGTTGAAAACAAAATCAGAAAAAAATTATATCTGATCAGAATAGTCCATAAGTCCGATATGAATACGAAACAGACCAAGCTTCGCCGGTTGTTCTTGTTACAATTAAAAGGAGACATCAAATGAGGTCACTTAACTTGTTCCAAACACACCAGCCGAACAAATAAATCTCCAATGGCATCGATGACCAGGATCGATTCCACAGGCTGGGAAAGGAGAGTTCATTAGCAAACTTCATTTTGCCACTGGGTGGAGGCTTTAATTAGTTTTTAATTTAGGATCAGCTGGGAGACAAAAAAAGGGGAAAAAAAATTCCTATCAGCGCGTATAATGGCTGAGTTAATTATGGAACTTAATAATGATTATTAAAACTAAGAAACTATCCCGGGAATGTTTCATACCCGACAAAAAAAACTACTTCCAAATCAACATACTGAAATACTATTAAAAAAAATTGTAATTATTAATTACATACTAAAAGTAAGAATTAGAAAAATTAAATTTTGGTACACGTTTTTATCCACGTCCCGTCTAAAGCTATTTCATACTCCGACATATTTTTTTAAAAACAATTTAGCTAGCTATACAGGAAACAAAAAAACTTTTTCCTCATGTAGCAATTATTTTTTTATTTCAATTATATTTTAATATATACAGTAGGAGTTTTATGGAGTGGTAAAACTTTTAAAAAATTACAGTATTTAATTATTTTTAAGTTTTATGTCCGCATATTCTTTATTTTTATAGTCCTTATAAAGGGATATATAGTAAAACATTTTTTTATTAAATTTTGAACTTGCATGAAATGATGAACGATTTTTAGTTTTAGTCTTATTTTAGTATTCAGGGCCATGTTTAACTTATTTATTCATTAAATTATTTTATTTTATTATTATTTTTATTGATTTATTTTTTTAAACGTATTTATCCATTCAAGTATTTCTTTTAACTAACTTTTTATTACATTTTCCTTTAGATCTATTTATTAGTTTTGTTTTGGTAAAATGTATTTATTTGTTTATTTTTCTGTAAACTGATCTACTGCTGTGACTATTATTAATGGTTTGATCTCGATGGTTTGATTACCGTCTAATAGTGAATTTGTTTAACGGGTCACTGGAGAGGATCTGAGAAGGTGAATTCGGGAGAGTCAATTCGATGTTCAAATGAGATAAAAATTGTGAAATGGTGAAATGGAAGGAACAAGAAGGGGAAAGAAAATAGGAATGAATTGAAATATTTGTATTTAGTATGTAGACTGGAAACTGTGGGGGAAAAACAAGTTTCCGATCACGGATTCATTAGTATACTGTGTAATGTAGCAGCCCGATGTATTTGGGCAGCTTGGATGAATAAAGTAATTCTTTCTCTGCTAAAGCGTTC
>NW_027114076.1:229506-236841 GCF_000696795.3 Halyomorpha halys
TTTTTTTAACGTATTTATCCATTCAAGTATTTCTTTTAACTAACTTTTTATTACATTTTCCTTTAAATATATTTATTAGTTTTGTTTTGGTAAAATGTATTTATTTGTTTATTTTTCTGTAAACTGATCTACCGCTGTGACTATTATTAATGGTTTGATCTCGATGGTTTGATTACCGTCTAATAGTGAATTTGTATAACAGGTCACTGGAGAGGATCTGAGAGGGTGTATTCGGGAGAGTCAATTTGTCGATCAAATGAAATAAAAATTGTGAAATGGTAAAATGGAAGGAACAAGAAGGGGAAAGAAAATATGAATGAATTGAAATATTTGTATTTAGTATGTGGACTGGAAACTGTGGGGGAAAAAAAAGTTTCTGATCACGGATTCATTAGTATACTGTGTAATGTAGCAGCCCGATGTATTTGGGCAGCATGGATGAATAAAGTAATTCTTTCTCTGCTAAAGCGTTCTCACTCAGCCTCCACTGGCTTTCAATGCCAGTGAAGCGGTTGGGATTTCTTGGAGCCATGCTTTACCTACAACTTTAAAGGCGGCAAAGCTTGTTTCAGAGTTCCCAAGGCTGGCTGTAAATATTGTATAAAGCGAAATGTGTATTTCTTTAATTTTCTCTATTTCATATAAAAATTATTAAAATAGTTGTATTTTATGATATCAATTTATACATTTATTATTAATTTGGTGAGTAATATTAGTGATTTTTTTTCATTATTGTTTTTACTGTATAATTTGTATGGATGAATACTTAATGTTAAAATGCTAATATAACATATAACCTCTAATTGTGGCAGATTGTATTATTACTAATAAAAACATTTTCATTTTTGAATGAAACATATTTTAGCAATAAAATGTCAATGGACAACCTGGAATACATAATTATTTATATTAATAAAGTATATTGTACCAGCAAGTTTCTTCTAACAGTGTACAATATGAAAACGTGAGGAAAAAAGATGATCTAAATTTACAAGACTACTTAGCCTAAAGAAGGGGAAAATAAAAGCTGTTATTACAAGATAATGATATAATAAAAATTCAATAGCATAGGATATGCCAAATTAAATGGCTCTAAAGCAGGAAATCTATTATACCCAAAAAGAAAACAAGAGAAGCGACGAGTCGTAAATTGGCCTATGAAGAGGACAAAGGATCCGCTACTATCACGACAGAGATCCGAATCGCCAGATAGGATCCTCACTGCCCTGAAGCCATAACACCTCGAAGCTGATAGGTCTCATATCTCTATGTGTTACAACCTGTCACTGGATATTTAGAGCAACAAGACTCTCACCTCATCAGTCGCTTTTTATCACGAATTAATTATAGAGACCGGGATACATTCATCTATATAAATAAAAACTGTGATGTTTATTTGTTCTATCAAAGATCTGCGAAAGGTTATTACTGACTTACAGTTTGTATGTTTCGTTTTTTTTGCAAAATGTTTGGTTACGTCCTGGTAAGGTGGTTGCAATCCTCGATTTACTGAGTAGAAATATCCACATGACAAATTATGACGCATAACTGAAAAAGTAAACAAAGGTACAGTACAACGCCGTTTTTTAGCCAAACGAAGTTTGAGACGTTCTGCCGAGCTTGAAAGAAGAACCTGAAAGGTGTTGGAGGTTTCATAAGTTCGATTAATCAGTTGAATTTCTTTTTCCCGATCGCATGGAATTTTTTGTCGTAACTTCACATTAACACAAAATTTGACATTATCTTCAAATCCTCTGTTGTTGAGTCTTCATGGGTGTAACGTTTTAATTTTGCGTTATTAATCATATTATTCTGAAGTAGATCCTGATTATAAATAGAAAAAAAATCTTATTTCGTGATTTTACCTTAATTAGATACCAAAACATATAGCTGTATACCATTTTAGGCTGATTTTAGAAAAATTCTGTTTACTCAAATTGACAATGTTTCCACTCTTTTTACCGGACAGTAGTATAATAAAATCGCTAGTGTCCACAAGAAAAAGTATATACGAATATATGATAATTCTTTTTCTTTTCATCTCGAATTTTCCGACAGCTCATCTCAGTTCGATAAAGTTAATTTTGGCTTCCTTGAGGACGAAAGTTCAATCTCGACTGAAGGAGGAGCAAAGTTATTTCCAGGACATATTTTTTCATAAGCTGGGGCATTGAAAAGTTCACGTCCATCCAATAACAATATTTATATCCCGGGGATTGAGTGTGTGGATAGCATTAGATCGGTCCGATGGTCTCATAATTCAGACATACAAATATAATTGAATTACCATTGTTTTTCAAGTTATATACAATTATAGATATTATATATAAGTACAGATATATTATATATAAAATGAAATTTAATCATAATTTTGTATGCCTCCTAATTTTAAAAATCTTGGGATACATGATAACTTCCAGACGGTTCAACTGAAACTATCCAAAGCACAATTAATTTCTTTTTTTTTTTAAACCTGCCGATTTGTGTTTTAATTTATGTATTCCCTTAACTTATTTATATATTAAATTATTTCTATATACTTATCTATTCATTGAAGTATTTCTTTTGACTGATTGTTTGTTGTTTTCATAAATTAATTTTTTTAAATTTACGTATTTCTTTATATAAACTGATCTACTGCGGTGATTATTATGGCTTTGGTTTGATTGCTGTCTGATGATAAATTCAATTTATTTATCATGGTGGATAGCGGATCACTAGGGAGGGGAGGTCTCTCTAAGGTAGGGAGAATACAATTGTCAAGTTAATGAAATAAAATTGTTAAATGTAATGAATGAAATTGTTAAATTTAAAAAAAAAAATAAATGAAATAAAATATTTGTATTTAGTATTTGGAACGACTTACATGGAATCCTCATACAAGACTAAAAAGACAAGAAACTGCTCGTCGATTCCAACTATTACAACATTTACTAGACAAACGGTATAAACAGCCAATCTATTACAAAACACTGATCTACATGACTATTATAAGGCCTATCTGGACATACGGAGTTGAGCTTGGGGTTCCACTAAACCATCAATTCCTCCCGAATCCAAAATCCTTAATGCTCCTTACTTTGTCACAAATCAAGTCATCCATCAGAAACTCGATGTTGCCGATTTGGCAAGAACCAGATACCATTCGTTACATAATAAACTTCCCAACAACCCAAATCCACTTGTTTCTAACCTGGCTTCTCCTTCATTACCTTATAATCGTTCTAGGCGTCTGAAAAGAAGATGGCCTCGAGATCTTCTCTAGAAATGTTATTGGAGTTCTATCAATGGGAAGATTCTCCACATGTTTGAATCATGTCACTATGTCAGCTACAGCATATTTACTTGTATATATTTTTATACAGTTGTAAATAACAATAAATAAGTACTTAAAAAAAGTATTTGGATTTGTAGACGAGTATTGATTGTGAAGGAAAAAGGGGGTAAAAAAAATGTATTGCTATATCATGCGTAACTTATTTAACAACTAATATGAATAATATAATATGTACATCCCAAATTGCAGAATATTTTACAATTAGTTTATAACAAAATGAAGAAGGTACAATAAAGTTATACGAAACAAAATATGTAGAGCTGGAGAAGAGAAATGCGTTTCAATTCTAGAACGGCTTTGTGTTATGAGAAAATGTGAGCGTTTTCATCTGCCAGGGTTTCCTTTCCCAGATTAAAACCATAAAATCTGGACGGTACAGTCAACTAATCCAAATCCTAAATGTTGTTCTACGGTAATCTGGCGAGGGCATGATGAGATGAGTACGTTTTTATGTGAATTATGATACATATAATGTTATCACATTAAAAATTACATACGTGTGATAATTATATTAAAATGTTTCAGAGATCTGCAAACCACTCATGTGCTTGATTTGTCCATTTTGATATTAGTCTAGCAAAAGTAGCTTATAATTTACTTTTAAATAAAGGTAACAGTGAACTAATTTCTATTAATGGGTCCTAAACGTTTGGAATGGTTAAAAAAGTTTGGAAAAACATGATGATTAAAAGTCAAATTTTCTGTGAGACTGTTGGACTGATTTTTCAAATTGCCACCGTATATTTTAACTTTCACAGTAAGGGAAAGCATTGAGATCGTAAAAATACTCGTATTCGAGTTTTCGACGGAAATACTTTTTTTGAGGTCCCTTAAGTCCAAAAAATATCGATAAATTCTTATTGATTTTTCGGATTCCTCGAAAATCACTAATGATATTGATTTGATTAAATTTTACTAATGCTAATGTTGAATTAAATGATCTTCAATGTCAGCTAGATCTTTACCTATTTTAATTAATCTGGCTTAAATAACGATTTTTTTTTTAAAAATCTTCAAAAGTAACATTAATTTTGTTTATTTGAGTACACATTGGTAGCAATAATACAGAATAAATAAATACATTAAAGAATTTCAAAAATAAACAAAGGAGAGGAAAAATAGACAATCCGATTCTAACGGAAAAAGCCGAGAGCACCCCATTTTTCCAGATTGCATTACGGCTTTGTTAAACTGTTGTATTCTTTCCAGGAACAAAAATTATATTGGATATTCCAACTTCGAGAAACTTTGAAATATGAATTTTTATAAAAACAGAAAAATAAACCAAATCCAAGATAAAAACAATGACACTGAACGTTCTTATGATGATTTTTACAGTTACTCGAAACCTCTGGTTTATACTATTACAAGGATATTAGTTAATGTGTTTAATAATTTTTTTTTTTAGATTGGAATCATCTCTTTATATGTTATATGACTAGCAATGCTATTAATGCTAATAATTGTTTTGTGAGTTTATTATAACAAATATTTCAAAATTTATTATTACTATGAAACTAATCATTATAAACCACTTTAGATGACTTTTAATGAGCTACAAATTGACTCTTAATAGAACTCTAGAACTCAATATGTACAATATTTTCCGAGATACGGTTTTTCAAACACCAGGAGTATTCATGATCTTTAGTTTAAAATGTTAAAGCGTGTAAGATGGAAAACATATGTCAAATGGAAAAATATTTCCTTATTTTACCATGTAAAAACGATAACATATAACATGGTTGAGAGCGTGTTACCTAGGTCTGTTAAACGGATAATAACGTCATGCAACAGACCAAATGAGCTGTATATCGTCGTGTTAGGTTACTTGCTCGTAGTTTGTGTTTTGATTGTATTGGTATTGTTTTAGACTTTTTTAAACAAGATAATCAGTAGCCAAATCTTCACATTTCTACTTTTCAATTACTTTAAGCATGTTGTAATAAAATAATGTAATCAAAACTTAGAAGTAAACAATAACAAGAGGTTTTGGAAGGAAAGGTTACTAAACAAGTTAAATTAAGTTACTAAAAAAAGGTTTAACGTTTAAATGCATTTCACTGTTTTCAATCTGCTACCATCTAATTTCATTATTATCAATCAAATTTTTTTTACTATTCAATTTTTAATTTTTTATTATTTATTTAATATTCAATATGATTCAATTCAATATTTTGTATAATTCCAAATTTGCTTGTATACTATTCCTTTTAAATTTTATGTTTATCTAAATGTTGGTGTTATCTCTTTTGTTATATAGCCCTGATGAAGATCTGAAACTTAGGTCGAAACGTCGGCATAAAAAAAATATTGTTTTGTTTATTTATGTTGTTCTTTGCTGACCGCCCCTCCCCGACCAACTACTCCAATCATTTAACATTTAACATGACTTTAAATAGGGCTGCTCATAATCCTATATTTATAACATTTAACATGGTAAAACATATTAAATTCAACACAATCTCATGGATACCCCTACTAATGATTTTTTTTCCGAATGACCGGGAATCAACATTTCTAAATTTATTTTGACGAAATAATAGAAACTACGCTTACAGATATAATTATTTGAAAGGACTTTATGGTGTATTTAACGCGCGTCATATTGAGTCCTAAAAGACATCAGTAAGTCAAATAGTTCCTGATATGTCGATTTTTTTTCAATGTACTACTTCTTTTCAGTATGCATTACACGAAAATTGTTATGGGTTTTTTTTTTCTGATAAATTTCCAAACATAAGCCTCAAGACCCAATTTAATATTATTAAATTTTACGAAGAAAACCTAACATAGCAAACATTTATAATGGTAACTTCTAGGGGTATTAAGAACGTCTTTAATATCTTGCTAAATGGATTTTTCTTTTTTTGTATACTAATGATGATAGAGGATACTATCAGACGAACTGTGAAGACGAGGACGCAGTCTTTGAATTAAAGATGATGGTTTAATATCCGTGACGCCAAATGGTCAGGAAAATCTACTAGAGAGCAACAGGTATCATTTCTCTATCTCAGATCTTATTCAACCGGACTTAGCAAAAGCACTATAGGGAATTAGCTGCCTAAGTGTACAGGCATTGTTTACAAGATAATAGTAATAGAGAATAGTATTATATGAATTACTTTTTCAGTAACTATAATAGAATAATGAAATTAAAGAAGAATATATAAAGTTAGATAAGCTGTAATTGGCCTACCACGCAAGTTGTAGGTGGTATTTTTTTTTTTTTTTTTTTTTTACTAGCTTCCTGTTCATTTCTGACATACCGGGGGAGGGAGATAGATCTAAAGGTGGCCAAGTCAATTATTTTTCATTTTATGGAACCTCCTCTCAATGAAAAAAGTCAACGTCCAAAGCTGAATTCGAACTTGCGCCGCTAAAGTTCACAGGTGGCAAAGACCTGCACCTCAACCACCTGAGCTACGGACAGCCCTGTTGTACTTTGTGCTGGATCTGCCTCCAGTCGGTAGGTTTCTTTTATCAACCACATTTTTCTACCATCATTCTTCTCTTTCCGTCTTTCTCCCTCACCCAGTTTATTAGTTATGTCCATCTCATTTAATTACTGTTATTAATATTACTTACTCTTTTTAGCTTACATAACTCTATATATCTACTTATTTAATTGTGTTATGCTACTGAAATATTTAATTAATCACATATACATTTTCTTTATCTTTTTTTTATATTAATTCAATTTTTAATAATTTCCAAATTAGTTGATTTTCATATCTATATATTAGTTTATTCTTTCATTCTTAATTTTATTATTACTATATTCCCTGTATAATATTATAAGCAGTTTCAGTATTCATATAATATTACATTATGCATTTCTTTATTTTCTTATGTTTCTAGTTATCCTGCACTTCCATTTAATCCTTACGGTTCTTATCTTGTTTTTGACGAAGGCCTGAAACTTTGACACTAATAAAAACGTTTTTACTTATTTGTATTCTTTACTGGTCGCACTCCTTAAAATAAAGTGTCTT
>NW_027114076.1:238327-244906 GCF_000696795.3 Halyomorpha halys
TCTTACTTACATTAGTTAGCTATCAAATCCTTTTATAATAAGTATTTGTTCAATTTTGGTTACTTGTAAAAATGTGAGATGGTTAATTGAAGGGGTAAGTGGATGAAGGGGCTTTTTTGAATCTTAAGTTTGGATGCAGGGGGTAGGTGCTTATCTAGCTAGTGTGAAGTACTCTAACCTCAAAATCCAATTAATAACTCATATACCTAGATGTAGAATGGGCTATGTACACTTAAAATAACAAACTCAAAAAAAAAAAAAAAAATTGAACTTATTTTCTTAAAATTTACTATTTTCAACATAACTCTTTCATCCACTAACCCCTTCAATTATTTCATACAGACAAAATAAAAGGGACGTTAGAAAAAAAAAATTGAAAATTCGGTACTGGGACCTAAGTACCGAATTTTCAATTTTTTTTTTTATAAACTATTTCAATGAGTAATACAAAGTTGAAATTAAAGACCATTTAATTCTACGCATAAAAGGCGAGCTTGATAAAATTCGTTCAAAACAATCGAAAAAGTGCGAAAAATCGATTCTATAATGTGGCACTTTCGATTAGTGAAATTTATCAAAAATAAGCTGTTACACCCCAGGAGTATAACCATCTTGGATTTAAATTTGGTACGACTTTCCTTTTTTTTTCAAGACCACACAAACCATTTTGTGAGTCCTGGTTATTTGAACTCAATTTAGTCAATTATCCAATGGTTAATTAGACCAGATTTACAATTTAAGGTTAGTATAAGTTTAAGGATAACCTAATCTTAACTGTAAAATTGAAGTGATACTTCCCAGTGGGGCAACGTAATTATTAATTGCTTAAACTGTTAAAGATAAAATATGCAGCTTCACCAATTGTGTGGAATAAACTTTTTTGATAATACTATATCGTCTATATGAATGAGCATGATATCGCTAATGAATGAGAGAAGGAGACATATCTAATGCTATATTGTATAGGGTTCTCGCAAGGTTGAACTTGTTCAGCTTTAATTGTTATATAACGTAGAGTATTTGGCTGTAGTTCAATTCATTCACTTTTGTTTCTTATAGTAAAATGATTAATTTATCACAAAATTAGAGCTTTATTACACATTTTAAAATATTTAAGATTTGTTTTACTCGACTTAATTAACCTTATGCTAATCTGTAAATAATCACCACATTACCATTAAATTGACCCAAACCTACTCAAGGTAAGGTAGTATCCGATCGTAAATAAGAACCAGAAATAATTCTTTTTTCTTTTAAATAAAACAATCCCCAGGCCACTACTGATGTATGGCTGTGAAATCTGGGGAGCGGTATTCTTACGAAAATGAAAAAAATACAATCGTTTCAAAATAAGTTTCACCAAAAAAACAGTTCATGAAATTCTACTCCCATTTACCGGTAGTTAAATGAGCAATAATTTACAACTTAAGAAATCCAACCTCCACTCGAATGCTGAAGCCCAGGCAGCTGTAGGACATTCTGTTATAATTTCTATAATTACCTATTCTGTAATTGACATTGCTACTGTTTAATTAATTTTTTATCTTCGTTTTTTCTCAAATTAACTTTTTTTCCCCCGTTTTTTATATATTTATATTTATAATTCATCGTTATTCAATATAGTACAAGATCCGGGAAGAAAAAAAGGCAGTTATCTCACCCCAATTTTTGATTACTTTAATGAAAACTATGTATAATTACTAGTCAAAACTGATGAGTCTACAAGGTATAGGTAAGGAGAATAAAAAATGGCGGCTGTTTCAAAACCTTTAAAAAAAAAACAAACAATAATTTTTCATTAGGGGTTCTATATCTTAGAAACTACCAACAAGACTAGAAAATCTAAGAGAACATTATTTAAAGAAGTAAATTTGCTGAAATATTTGCCCTGAAAGAGCTATTTTCGTCCAATAGTTCTCGAGATATACCTTTTTAAAACGCAAAAAATTTCTTAAAAATCTACTGAAAGATTAGTACGAAGTTAATTTATTTTAAGAAATCTATATCTCAGGAACTATGTGACGTACACATATCATTAAGCACTCAAATTAAAGATAGTTTAATGGACTATAAAGAAGTTTATGACCTTTACCTTCGTAGGAATAGTAGTTTTCATAATATTTGCTAAAATAAATTGATTTATAGTTGTTCGGACAATAAGTTTGATTTATGAAAAACTTCATTTCAGAAACCATCGGACGACAGATGTCGGCCAGCGCTCAAATTAAAGCTAGTTAAATTTACTACAAAATAGTTATATTTATCTTTGTAGGAGTAGTAGGTTTTATGATATATGACAAAATAAACTCACAAAATGTTAATTTCTAGTTGTTCGTATAAAATTTTAGACTTTTGAAAAAATATATCTCTAGATCCATAAGACGCACATATGTCTGCCAACACTCAAATTAAAGGAAATTTAACTTACTATAAAGTAGTATATGACACTTATCTTCGATGGGGTAGTAGTTTTTATGATATTCACAGATGAATATAAATTTGGCAAATGAAAATTTGTCCAAAAAACTATAAATAAATTTATTAGTAAACTATTACTCCTACGAAGATAAACATCATAAGCTACTTTATAGCCGATTCAACTAGATTTAATTTGAGTGCTAATAGACATCTGTACGTCAAATGGTTTTTGAGATTTAAATTTTTCAAAATAAATTCACTAACTACTGATCTTTCAGTACGTCCCATACAACATTTTTATGAAATGTTGCTTTTTAAAAAGCTATATCTCGCAAAATATTTAACTTAAATAACTCTAGTAGGGCTCATATTTTAGCAAATTTATTCTTCTTTAAATGACGATCTCTTAGGTTTTCTTGTGTTGTTCCTACTTTTAAAGATATAGAGCTCCGAATGAAAAATTAGTTTTTTTTTTATCGCTTTGTAACAGCCGCCATGTTTTATTCTCCCTACCTATACTTGGCAGACTCATCAATTTTGACTATTAGTTATACCTAGTTTTCATTAAAGTAATCAAAAATTGTGGTGAGATAACTGCCTTTTTTCTCTTCTTGGGCTCTTCTACTAATATTTATAGTGCTGTAAATAGTTAGAGGTGTATTTCGCTCGAGACCGTACCGCTCTCCCCATCCACAATTAATTTTACAAAAGTAAAGTAAATCAGTAAGTGATATATCAACCATGTAAGGCCCACTAGAACGATCTGGAATTAAATAAAAATAAACTGTACTATGCTATTTCATTTAGAAACAAATATTCGATTAATAAAAGACCTGTAGATTCCTATACTATACAGGATCGTAAAGGAATCCATAGCATTGCAAACTAACGATCGTAAGGCGGTTGTTTACAAACCACTAACAAGAACTATTAATTAGCTCTAGTTCTAACTCCCAACTCGACTCATTCCCTCTCCCAGATCGAGTACGACGAAGAGTGCGGGAGAAGGCCGTGCATAAATAACAAACCAATTAACCTGAGAAAAGTACCGGAGCAAACTCCCTCGGACGCCGACTATTTATTTTATCGGTTAAGTAATTGCCCCCGTGGGTCGCCATAGTAATTTAATTTATAACCGCCCCTGTAGAATCTCTTTCTTCAATTTATGAACTCTCGTTGCAGCTGCCACCAAGATGGATGCCCGGAATCCAAACTCCTTATGCCTCTATTTATCATTTTGCCCCCGTACGGCCTCTAATGGAGTTGGGGAAAGGAGCTAATTGTCGCACTGGAACATCCCCTTCGTGGCCATTTAAATCTTTAAAAATATTTATTTCTCATTTCCAGATCGCCTTAGTCATTCTTACGAGAGTATATAAACAATTAATAATATTTTTTCTTTAAAATGGAAGACGAAGTTGGTAATCGAACAGTCTACAGACAGAGACATCTCTAACGATTCAAATGGTTTTTTAATTACGGATAGAATTTTTATGTTTTTATACATTCCACTCTATGTTCTCTAAATACATGTTTATACTTCCCAGGCACATTGCTTGATATCTAAGCAAGTTTAAACCATGTTTGAGGCTCGGGTAGCTCACTGGTAAGGCACTGTGCTACTGACACAAAGGATCCGAGTTCGAATCCTTCTATGGCAGATTGCTGAAGAATAGCTGATCTTAGTCCTAGTGATTTTATTTATTTTTTTAATTTTACAACAAAACTCGTCGTGGAACGATCCTTCCGTCAATACAAATCCATTTTAAAACCGAATCGCGGAAAACTAAAAAGTAACGTTTTGGAAGAGGATGGATGATGAAGATGAAAATTAAAATAAATGTTCACAATAAATTATCTTTTATAATGATTAAAAAGATCTTTTTATTAATATTGAATTATAATTCAAATTTAAACTGTTTATTTATTTATATTAAAATTAAATTACACATTTTGTTTATTATTTTTTGTCGAATTTCTCAATTTTTTAATTTAATATTTCCCTTTTTCTATTACAAATTTATGTATGAGTAAAAACTAATATATCTATAAGTTTCGACTTTTTTATGACGTATAAATTTTATCATTATTATTTTAATATATACTATAAGCAACCGAACATTTTTGTGATATTGTGTTTTGTGAACATCAATTTTTTATTTTTATTTCGCAACATGAACCAACAGCGTTCCTCTACGATCCTATATTAGACATAGATATATCCTTGGTTTTTTGTTGCGAAAGAAAAAGTAATTGATGTAGCTTTTATAATATACAAAAAAAAAAAAAGTTTGTCACTTATTGCATACAAGGGTCCAATTAATATGAAAATAATAATAAGCACTTAGTCACTATATTTAGTTTTTATTAAATGTTGATTTGAGACTAATAATATTAGACATACAAAGCCAAACCAGCCCAAACTATAGGGCATCTATTAAGTTTAATAGCTATTCTGAAATATTTGAAGTTTTATTAGTTTTGAATATTGTGCCTAATACTTCATAATCGTTATTAATCAATCAAATTGGAAATTTTTTATTTTAAACAGATGATTTCTTGTCCTGTGAATAAAGTATACTTTTTTGTGTGTTTAAAGCAACGTTAATATCCTTAGAACTGGACTAGGAGATTGCTTTCTATAACTCTGGATAAAGCAAAAACCAATAAATAGCAATTTAAAATATTGCGAAATCGGTAAAAAACGGAAATATTTAACCTCAGACGTTTATAAATATAATTTTTACTTTCCATTAGATCAATTTTTTTTCTGAGCTATTCATGTGTATTTGGTTACCTATTATTATTAACAGGACTACGCTAAATTGCATAATAATAGGCTCTAGTAATAATACAGAAGCAGTTACAGACCAACGATATAATTACAAACATACCAATCACAGAAATTAATTGCATTAGTTAAAATTAATTGATCAACATATATCGGATCCAACCTCCTACCGGAGAGGTTATATCAGTCAGGAGCAGACAAATTATTGCATTGTATCAAAAGAAAACTATATAATAAAACAGTCAATAAAACCATAACAAATAATAAAAACACAAAATTTCCTATTTATCAATTGTTTATCATTGCTAACAATGAGAACTGTTAATTTTTTTAAATTAAAAAATAATTAAGGTATTTAAGAGTAGGGTTTTTTTTTAAATTCGTTATTTAAGCCTATTCAAACGATATCAATGAGGCAAGGAGATATTAACAATCTTTATTCTACACTGATAGTTATATGAAAATCGTTGAACTGAGTTATATAAAAATCGTTGAAAACATTTTCGAGAAAAGGTTTCTGTACCATCTCATGAATATATCCGTCTTAAAAATGAAATTTGAGTCAAGTATGACTTTTCGTTTTTGAGCTTACTGTTTGTAGACTCACATACCACTTTGCGAGACTAGATTATTTTGGACAAGGGGACCTCAAACCATTCTGTCGAAAACTAAGAATCGAAATTTGATGATTTTTCTAATATATATAAAATTCACCAGAAGGTAAAACCGAGAGACGAAATCAAAATGGAAAATAATAGTTTTAATTTTTTTTTTTAACAGAACACCTAAGGATGGTTTAGCGGTGGACGAAATTGGAAGAAAGAGGGAAAATAAATAAAAAAGAGAAAGGTTCATTAAGGTAGGATTTACTTCCAATTCCTCCGCTTAATGATTCAGGGGAAGTAATGAAGGTGGAAGACGTGGTGGTCCTAATTGGGCTGTAAGGAGGGTCCAACCTGCTTGTGCTGTCCTTGTCAGTAAATATAAGTCAGCTCTTAGCTTGGGCCTTATAATATATCAAAATAAAAAAAGTAAGCAATCTACTGAAATCTTATCCACCGTACGTCACAACCAATCTTATTTATTTCTTTAATTACCAAATCAGCAGAGAAAAAAAAGAAGAGAGGTTTTGGGTTTGATTACGAGACACGTCAGAGGTTGTTAGGTAACCGATGAGCTGTGACACAATAAACCAGCTAATTATTAACAGCAATTCCGAAAAACAGGCGTAGCGAAAGAAGTTGAATAAGTATTTTAGCTCCGCTATGATCTGCCTTATTTAATGGAAGATCCTTGTGTAATGGATTTCTTCGGAGCTGGGTGGGATTTATCTAATAGACCCCTAAGACCGGAACCTAAGGGACGAAGGA
>NW_027114076.1:245545-254396 GCF_000696795.3 Halyomorpha halys
AGGACTGACCCCAAATTTATCAGAAGCTCTCACAGATGAGGAACCTAAAATTACATTACTATTTGAATTTTTAAAAGCACATCGCCTTCTTTATAAGTTATAACTCCTCTTTGATTTTTTTTAAATATTTTTATTTATTTTTTTAAAATTATTTTTATTTATCATTTTTTTTTTACTTTTATCATGCCATAGGCGTTGATGACCAGAGGGTTTTACACCTTTAAGCAAAAATCAACAACAACTTATCAACCGCTTAATGTATTCTTTATTCATGCTCTATTTTAATTGGATGTAATTGTTAAAATAACTAAAGTTTATCTAGGACGATAGTCCGGTTGAAGGTCAATAAAGGTATCGCCAAGGCTAAATGAAAAACAACATATAAACATTGTATGAATTGGCAAAATATTAAAAATAAATATACAGAGACAATATGGAAATAAAATAAATAAATAATTTTTATTATACCAATAAAATATACTAAAGAAATAATAATAATAATAATTTATGGAAGAATGGTCATATAATAACCATATTTCTCATTAGTTCTAAAGAATATCTTTGTATTTAATTATAGTTTAACGAATATTTAATACTCTATTCTATCACAGGTGACTGTATCTATTAGTAACTAGTTTCTTGTTCCCCTATATGTATCCTTCCTTAAATGTGTATTCTTATTTCTTTTATATATTTTATAAACAAAACAAAAAAATATTTATTTATTTTAGTATTCTTTCTATATATTTATTTTAATGTTTTGTCAATTCTTAGAATGTTTGTATCTTGTTTTTCATTTAGTCTTGACGTAGCATTCCAAACGTTGGTTAACGATAAATATTTTTCTTTTACTAAGATGGCCCAGTTTCCGCTTACCTTATACCTTGCAAAATATGTGATAAAAAAGATAATTTATTGGAAAGTTTTGTTATTTTTATGTTTTAGTTAAACAAGCCACATTGGCATTGTTGATAACGAGCTCGCAGACAAAGCTGCCAGAGAGGCAGTCAGGCGCTCCTGGCCGAGGCACCGCCGTTCTTACCCCATCAGAACTCAGTACACCCCTTAAATTACAAATATTAGAAAAATGGCAGGCCAAGTGGGATGAAAGCTCTCCGAGTAAATTAAAAAAAATAAAACGATCAGTAAAACCATGGTCAACATCCTACCGCAACAGCCGCAGGGAGGAAGTTGCTCTAACCCGCTTGAGAATAGGTCATACTCTCCTCACGCACTCTCACCTGATCAGAAAACTGCCACCTCCAACGTGGAAATATTGTCAGTCCATTCTTACGATTAGACATATTTTTGAAGAATGTACTCACTATTTGCCAATAATAAACAGGACGGGACTGACCCCAAAGCTCTCACAGATGAGGAAGCTAAAATTACATTAGTATATTATATCTTTTATAAATAAAACAAAAAATTATTTATTTATTTATTTATGTATTCTTTCTGTATATTTATTTTAATGTTTTGTCAATTCTTACAATGTTTGTATCTGGTTTTTCATTTAGCCTTGACGAAGCATTGCAAACGTTGGTTAACGATAAATATTTTTCTTTTACTATTTTGATATCCATATTGGCCGCCACCCCGACTATCTTCCTACAATTTATTTCATACGGTCAAATATCTTCTTTCAACATTAAAGCTTGTTAAATGTTCCATTAATATAATTTAAAGATGGCCCAGTTTCCGCTTACCTCATACCTTGCAAAATATGTGATAAAAAGATAATTTATTGGAAAGTTTTGTTATTTTTATGTTTTAGTTAAAATTGAAAACAGGCTTCGACAGACGGCATGGACATATTACATGGTTGTCCGAATAGAACTTTTTTATTATTTACTTAGTATTTAAATTATCACAATTATTTTCCTATTAAAAAAAAAATGAAAAAAAAAGACGGCTGGCATCAGGTGCCCGAGTCTAAAACACAACCCGTGAGATGCGCCTCCAGAACATCTTAGGACAAAAAGGGGTCAGGAGGGTAAGTAAGTTTGGGAAACACTGCCCCAACTAATAAATCTTGTTTCGCACAGGCCTTGCCTAAACTCACTTAGTGGTATAAACTTTTTATAAATTAACAATATTTTACAAGCCATGATATATACTAAAATTAAGAGATATGAAAACAAAAAACCTTAGTATGAATAAAAAAAATTAAAGACCGAAATCATAGTCGGCATTGATGTACTACAACGATAGATAAGTAAAAAAACTCATAAAAGTGGGATTTTATACCTAAGTGGAAAACTAGAAAAAAAATTTATATTAATAAAAAGCCACTTAGGTACTGGACAGGTAAGCAAAAAAAATTTTTTGGTTATTAAAAAACAAAAGTTTTTTATAAAGCCAGATTATGAGGCAATAGAAATTATAAATGACACTAAAAGCAGTTAGGTCGGTAAACTTATTATTTTTTTTTTTGTCTATAACTGAAAATACATTTAAAAATCTCAAAACACACATAAGAGTTGATCCAGCACCATTCACAGTTAAGTTGTAAATTTAGCTTAAATAAGTGTTTCTGTATAGGTAAAATAGAATTACCTCAACATTCACCCTGGTTAGCTGAAGCGTTTTGCTCGAGTGCCTTTCATGAATACGAATCTAAGCCTCATTAAACACACTTCATAAAGCAGCAAAACTAACGAACTTATAGGATACGACAGTAGTGTATTAAATCCAGATTTAAATAAAATAAGTGGTAAACAGGTGAAAAGTGGACGAAGTCACAACCTCATTACTTTCTGATTCGTTAAATTTTTTTTAAATATGTCATCAATAGCAAAAATTATATCTGTTGACTTGCACAATGGTTTGGGTAATTTTAAAGTGCTGAGGAATTAGTAAATTAGGCAACTTAACTTAAAAAACTAACTAACCTTTAAAACTCATGTCAATATCCAATCGGTTATTTACAAAAAAAAGGGATTTAGAATTTTTCACAATAATTCTAAAAAAAAAAATTAGTTTCTCAAAATGAAGACATTGCACTAAATTTAATAAGGAGGTCTTGGAACAAAAGTAGTAACCACAGTAATCAAATGATGTACAACGAGGGTAATCCCAAAGCTAAAAATTTAATAATATTAAACAGTTTTCAAATATTTGTCTATTTTTTTTACATAATCACATTGAAGAAGTTGTGATACCCATGCCAGTATACCCATACAAGCTCCGTATCAGCCTGAGAGAAAGCATTGAACCTCCTCATTTTTCACCTCTTCGTCGGAACTGAATGTCTTCTTCAGGCCAGATGTTCTTACAGCAAAAGCCTTCAGTACCTATCCGAAAATGTTTTTTGTCATGGCAGGCATAATGTCCGTTAAAATTCAAACAAACATAGTTAACCAGTGAAGTTATGGCAACTATGTTTTATAAAAATAGTATTGGTCGATTTCGTAGCTGCTGGGACCACTATAACTGTGGAAATTTATCACATGCCCCCTCCTTTTCTTAAGTTAAAAAAAATTGCCCAACTGCAGATTCGGCTATGAAAACGGAGCGAAAGAGTAGGTTCAACATATTCTCAAGGTCACGGCGGAGAACTGATATGACATTGACATACTAAAACTGACGAACATTTCCAAAATGCAGCAAATTTAATATCGGAAAAATTAAGAAAATATTATTTTAACGAAGGAATACTCATCATGAGTGCGTAAATTCACAGAAGCACTAAGCATAGGGAGTAAGAATAAGATAAAGAACACAAAATTTCACAGAGAATTCCAATTACCAAATATATCCGCTAAACTCACTAGTTCATCTTCCAAATTAAAATTGCTTTCCTTATCAACATAAATTTCACAAGATCAACATTTTACAAAGCACTACAAAATATGATTGTAACCTGTTGGCACACCCTTTAGAATTAGAAGCTTCAATTGTTTTTTGACCTAAGTCCTTTTTTTCTCTAGCAGTATTACACTATAAGTTAGTTAAGAATTAAATAATTATGGTCCAAGTATGGTTATACATATACGTAATCTTGCGAAATAACTTTGTAGCATCAATTAATCACAAAACCTACTTTACCCCCTCTATCTATGGTTACTGGGTCTCTATTCAAGACTCAGTAACCAAATAAAGTAACTTAATGGACCATATACGAAGAAAATCAAAAGGGACGACAGAAACTATGTTATAGGAGAGGGATAAAGCAATTTTCGCAGAATCCCTCGGACAAATGAGGGCGTCGTTTCATTCCGCCCACGGCAATGGGTAATGGATTTGAGCCTTCAATGGGAAACAAAGGAAAGCGGATTATGGAACCAATCAATCCATCCTGGGATAGTGGGATAGATATTGCTGGCTACGTCTACCATCTTGTTTGAATATTGTCTGCGAGCCTTTGTGGTTTCAACGGTGTGATGGGAATAAAATGATGTTAGGTAATTGAAAAATACTTTCAAAGCATATAAACTTTATTATTAGAATTAAAAACAAAACACTAGTAGCGAAGGAGCAATCTTGAAATATTCGGATAATGTATAAATAAACGGTATTCCAAAACGAGCAAGGTATCTTGAAACCTAAATGCAGCTCTGTTTGATGATATAATGACGCGAATTTTCGACAGATCAGTCATTGAATGTTCGGCGTTTGTCAAGATGAATCAACAATCGGACGGCGAGTTCGAATGATTAAGATTTAAAAGATAATTCAATTATACAAACGTTTCCAGCTTTATAGAAACAATAAGGTCCATATAACCATCACAAATAGGGCACTATTCGTCACGTACTAAAACATTTGAAACACTTGATGATGAATTATGTCCCTCCTATCCGTCTTCGAAATCTGTGAAACACCAAGAATATTGTTGAGAGTGTGAAAGAAGCCGCAAAAAATATGGAATTTGTCCCTAAGAGTATAGAAACACTGTGCTTGTTAATTCTATGACGTTCCCAACAACTAGAGTTATGTTTTCAATATTTCAACAGAACATCGCCAACTATCAAATTATTAGGAAAATTATGGATTATTTTTTTATTAGTGCACAGAAAACGACCTTCAAGATCAAGAAACTTAACACTCCTTGAATGATTTTTGAGGAGTTTCGCGAAATTATTGGTGTAACGTACAAGCCTAAAACTGTTGAGGACATAAACATTGGGAAAGCACGTGTCATCAATTCGACTGAGACGTCACTATTTCCAAAAGTAATGAAGATATTTTAAAATATACTATCATATTCATGTTGGATTATCTGTTCTTTTTATAAGTGTATAGATTTTACAACAATTTAATAAAGTTTATAAATAAAAAATAATGTATGCAAGAAAGCTGGTTATAGTTAATGTACATGGCATTAACTACATAAAAAAGTTACTAGCTCCTGTCACTGGTTCCCCTATATTTAGAAAATGTGATGTATATATATATAGTAGTAGTTCGTCATTTCAAATCTCTATAACTCAATACGAAAATTCCCACAAAGTTCACAAACAAGTCCGCGCCCCGACACTCTGCAGTTCGCCGTCAGCCCCATATTGGAAAAACTTTAATCACCTAGCGACGAAAATATCGTGTTGACGAAGAGCGTGGGAACGAGATTAATTTGAAATGGAAGCTGGAACCGATCGCTACCGAATGTAAAGTCAATCACGTTAAAACTCGAGTTCGTTAAACATAGTCAACAGTGAAGGTATCCAGGGCGGATGAAATAATCATTAGAACCAATATTTGATGGATCCCTGACAGTTTAGGATAATGAGCAAGATAACAGATTGCCATCGTGTTGGGAGCGAGATCACAGAGTCCTGTGTAAAACATTAGTTCCTTCCCGCTTAAAGTTTATTTATGCAAAATAGTATATAATGGATAGCTGTGGAGCGCAAGGATATTAGTTAAAATACTACCAGGAAAAAAAAAAAAATTTTTAAAGATTTTACACTTTTATGCCCAAGTACCTTAATTTCTTAACTCTTTCGTTATACAAATGTATCCCCACCGATATAATCCTATGGTTGCTCTATGAATACTCAAATATGTTACGAAACCACCTAAATTAATCTCCCCCAACCTCATAGAACTTGTTAATCTCGGCAAACACCAACTCTCAAAATTACCACAAGTGTTGGCAGGCATCAGACAGCAACTCCCTTCGGCCACTACAACAGGTCGTAAATCTCTGCCCTAATTCATGGCCTCAGGGAGATCATTAAATTTTTAAATCAGCCACTTTAACACAGATGTAGCGGGGTTAATTATGAAATAAATGTCATTCCCTTAGGCAACGATAGACATAATGGGGAATTCCGAGATGATATATGATATTTAAACACGACAACTAAATTAATAGAAAGATGTAACTTAGTTTTATTGCAAAAGTGGTATATATCATTTATAATTAAACCACTGGGGTCATATCTGGATTGCGTATTGTCAATAAAAATGGTTTAAAGTAATTTTAAACAACGTTGTTGTCTCTATGTGTGCATATGTTCCAAGTTATTATGAGTCTAATGTTTGATTTAATTCTGCATGTTCCTCATTTAGAAGATTACATCAAATATGGTCCAACCGGATGACAACATCTATCGGTTGGTGCCATAATAACATAAAAATGCTAGACATAAGTGAAATTTATTAATTAAAATTTCGAACATTAAGGCGTTTAATTAACAAACAATAAAATGAAAATAAAGTAAAAAAAAAAAAGATAAAAGATAACAATGATAAAAATAACTGAAGGACTTTGAAAGGAATAATAATGCTTTAAATTTACAATCAGTGGATTAATATTATAATGAGAATGAAACAAGATGATAGAAGAATACGATAAAAATAAGGATCAAGGAATAATTAAATAAATAAGCACGCACATATATAGCTAATTTTAATGGTATCATAATTTTAATAATATTATGACAGAATAATTATGTGGAGTTAAGAAAAAAATATTAAAAAAGTTTAGATCTTGAATTTCATTTTTTGATTTTTTTTCTCCAAAATGATTAGGCTTTGTTGGTACATAAGTTGCCATCTCAACAACTTAACTCTAAAACTCGTAACTATCTTAATCATCAAACGAAGAATCTCATTATATATAGAATATTATCATACGATTGAAAATCATTACTGTCTTCTCCTCCCAACGAATATTTTGAGTAGTCATCAGTTTCTTTCCTCTTTGGCATACATCAATAATATAAAATTATTAGATTGTACCCACTCGTCAACTCGGTTTTAATCTGACAGCCCTGCAAAACTGGTGAAACATCGCATAACAATAAATAGTTTTATTTTACTATTTTCATACCTTTGACTGCCACGCGGACTATCTTACTACAAACTAAATATTGTTCATAAACATAATTTAATAATTGAGCCATAATAGGGTGAGAAGGGTTGTGAAATGCATACTATGTTTATACATTATGTGTGTATAAGGTGCATTCTAGTGAGGTATAGATAGATAAGAAGAATACTGTTATCTATATATATTTTTTAAAAAATCATTCATGAATTTAAATTCTCATGAAGAAAATCAATTTCCACACCCAACTTTAGATAGCATCATGCGGTATTTGCGGTACCTAAAAACATTGATTTTCTGACACTTGTTCAGGATAGATTTTTACTTATGTACACAAAATATAAAAAAATTTTTTCAACTTCAACGTATAAGTTGTTATGTATTATATGTGTACAGTAAGGCTGCTAATTTGATTTCTATATTTCACTTTCGCGTTATTGTTTTTTGGGCCAGGGAAATGTATCATGAAAGAATAATATGACTTACTTTTTGCTAATCTATCAATAGCTCGCTGAGGACACCTCATACTTAAATATATAAAAATATCTACGCACTTACGTAAAAATAATTATTTAAAGGGCCAAAAAACTCACATCCAGGAGAATTAAAAGAACATAGATAATTATTAACAATATTTATTAATTCAAAGTAGCTTCAGATAAAGACAGATTTAGGATTTACTTTGTTGCCTTAACATTAATGAGAAGACTGAGTTTGCTAGTCAAGACCAAGCAATCATAATTATAATTTTCATCATAGGTTTATATCATGACAAAGATAATAATAATAATAATGAGTCCACGCGTTACGTCCGGTGACAAGTGCAACACGTAAGTCAAAATATATTGTGTTATGTGGGCAGTGTCAGAAAATCAAAATTCTAAAAATTTGCAACCTTTGCAAATTCCCAAAATGCATGAAAATATGCATCGACCAAAATTGGCCTCGTGATCGACTTCTTGGCCACCCTGTACTAGACCAACGGCTGTGCAAGAAGGGTAACCGCTGGGTAGATTCTGGAGGGCTCCCGAACTCACAGGGTTGCCTCATGGCCACAGTAACAAAATAAACAATTATCTATCACAGCCGAATTCGAACCCCACGTCCTTGGAATCAATAGCACAGTGACTTAACACTGAACCGACCCGCTCTTCAATATAAACGTACCATCCATTTATCAAATGTACCTCGGATATTGGCCTGAATTTAAGCATTTCGAATATATCAACCAATATTCTTGTACTACAATATTCTTCGGCGATAAGAGCCGCATCGCCTAGTAAGTTAGAGTAATATATATGTTGACAATACAAGAAATATAAACGAAAAGAGGAACAGATTGCGTTGGGTAGAGGATAAGTTTGATATCAAGAGGTTCGTTGGCTCCCAGCTCACGTACGCAGTCCTACCATCAGCACCTATACTGCCACATTCTTTCTGACTCTGCATCTTTAAGGTCAAAATCGATTTCGGCACCTGCTCTGATGCTTTTATTATTTTCTTACTCTAATTAATATTATTTTATATATGAGAATTTGAAGACCAATAATAATAATAAAATGAAAACAAAAATTA